>NC_049239.1:36393512-36638512 GCF_011100685.1 Canis lupus familiaris | reverse complement strand
AAGTGCTGGCAGACACCATTTTTGTGATCTCATTATGCCTTCCAGTGTTGGCAAGTGCTATTTTGGCAATCTCACTCTACTCTATTGACACCGCTAAGTGTCCCATCCCCCATACTACAGCTACACCACAACCAGCCAGGTGAGTGCCACACATATCCAGCCATGACACAGCTGGGTAAATATATGCCTCTCTGTAAGACCTGCCACAGACAGCAAGCATATGCAATCCACACAGGGAATAGTCCTTGAGCACGTGACTCTAGTGTTCATAGGGGATTGTGCTTCTGGGCCCTCAGATCCTCTCCTACACAAGGCCACTCCTTCAAGACTAGGAGAGAGCGTTGCATAATACATTAGAAACAAACACAGAGAATCAGGAAAATGAAAAGAGATGAGAATATGTTTCAAACAAAAAAAAACAAGACAGGGGAAGGGGAAGATGGCAACAGAGTAGGAGGATCCTAGCCTTGCCTTATCTCACAAATACAACTAGATAATTATCAAATCATCCTAAATATCACAGAAATTGACCTGAAGGCTGGCTGAACAAACTCCACAACTAAAGGTAGAGAAGAGGCCACATCAAAGAAGGTAGGAAGTGTAGAGATACAGTCTGGGAGAGAAACAGATTGTGGTCACTGTGGTGGGGAGGGAACTGTGATCTTCAAGAAGGAAAAGAGATGGACTAACATACAGGAAAATGCATGAGAAAAATGAATCCAATTGGCTTGCAAACAGAGGAGCCAAATGTGAGTTCTTGCAACCAGTGGGGCTTAAAGACTGGAGTTTTGAAGGTCAGCAAGCTTGGCTTTGGGGAGAACTTGGAGGCATTGGGGCTGCTCTTTGAGAGAAGGCAGGGCAAACAGCCCATAGACATCTGGCCTGGAAATAGAAATCTGAACAGAACCTGAGGCACACATTGGGGAGGTTATTTGCTCATCTCAGAATGTCCCAGGGAGACAGCATTCACAGAGAGAACTCTCTTGGAACAAAAGAACTGGAAGGTGCAATTTTCCTCCCCCACCCTCAGCATAAATAGGACTATATGTGGAAACCAGTGCAGCAACCACACTCTACCTAACTTGCTTACACCAAACCTCACCCCCCAACTCCAGTAAAACCACCCTTCCCAGTCATGCTTGCTCAGTCCCAGCAAAATGGGCCCTCTCCCCCAGAAGACCAACCCAAAACCCTACCAACACTGTCTCCCAACCTGGGCATTTTGATGCCTTGGTTCCAGTGGCAGTGTTGACAGGTCTCATTTCATAAGCAGACCAAAACACACTTAAATAAAACTCACCGTATTCAGGCCAGAGGGCAAACACTGCCCACAACAGGCAAGGAGAGCATCTGCAGATAGATAGCCTGAAGGATAAAGTGGTCAGGACAAAACAGTAGAGTGCACTCAGCACACATTAGAGATGCTCTCTGAGGTGCCAGGCCCTGGTGAATAGAGCACACTACACTGCAGGGCACTACAAGACCTCTTCTTCATAAAGCCATTATCCGTAAAAGAACTATTGGGACTTCATCAAGATAAGAAGCTTTTGCACAGCAAAGGATACAGTCGACAAAACTAAAAGACAACCTACAGAATGGGAGAAGATATGACGTATCAGATAAAGGGCTAGTTTCCAAGATCTATAAAGAACTTATTAAACTCAACACCAAAGAAACAAACAATCCAATCATGAAATGGGCAAAAGACATGAACAGAAATCTCACAGAGGAAGACATAGACATGGCCAACATGCACATGAGAAAATGCTATGCATCACTTGCCATCAGGGAAATACAAATCAAAACCACAATGAGATACCACCTCACACCAGTGAGAATGGGGAAAATTAACAAGGCAGGAAACAACAAATGTTGGAGAGGATGTGGAGAAAAGGGAACCCTCTTACACTGTTGGTGGGAATGGGAACTGGTGCAGCCACTCTGGAAAACTGTGTGGAGGTTCCTCAAAGAGTTAAAAATAGACCTGCCCTACGACCCAGCAATTGCACTGTTGGAGATTTACCCCAAAGATTCAGATGCAATGAAACGCCGGGACACCTGCACCCCGATGTTTCTAGCAGCAATGTCCACAATAGCCAAACTGTGGAGGGAGCCTCGATGTCCATGGAAAGATGAATGGATAAAGAAGATGTGGTTTATGTATACAATGGAATATTACTCAGCTATTAGAAACGACAAATACCCACCATTTTCTTCAACGTGGATGGAGCTGGAGGGTATTATGCTGAGTGAAGTAAGTCAATCGGAGAAGGACAAACAGTGTATGTTCTCATTCATTTGGGGAATATAAATAATAGTGAAAGGGAATATAAGGGAAGGGAGAAGAAATGTGTGGGAAATATCAGAAAGGGAGACAGAACATAAAGACTCCTAACTCTGGGAAATGAACTAGGGGTGGTGGAAGGGGAAGAGGGAGGGGCGTGGGGGTGAATAGGTGATGGGCACTGAGGGGGGCACTTGATGGGATGAGCACTGGGTGATATTCTGTATGTTGGTAAATTGAACACCAATAAAAAATAAATTTATTTTAAAAAAAGCCATTATCCTGCAGAACAGGAGGTGTACACACAGAAGTGGGCATAGAGACTTTGACCAAATGAGAAGAGAGAGGAATTTGTCCCAAATGAAGGAATAGGACAAGGCCACAGTCAGAGATATAAATGAAACAGATAAGTAGCATACCTGATAGAGAATTTAAAGTAATGATCATATTCTCTTGACTTAAGAAAAGAGTGGAAGACATCAGTGAGACCCTTAACACAGAGATAAGAAATAACATAACAGGGATAAAGTCCTCAATAAACAAAAAGAGAAACACATTTGATTGAATTAACAGCAGGCTGGAAGAAGCAGAGAAATAAATTAATGACTTAGAAGACAGAATAATGGAAGGTAATCAAGCTGAACGAAAGTGAGAAAGAGGAATTATGCAAAACAAGAATAGACTTAGGAAACTCAGTGACTCCATCAAACTTAAAAATATTCATGTTATAGGAGTTGCAGAAGAAACAGAGAGAGAAGCGGGGCAGAAAATTTACTTGAAGAGATAATAGCTGAAAAGTTCCCTAATCTGGGGAAGGAAACAGATATGCAGATCCAGAAGGCAAAGAGAACCCCCAACAAAATCAACAAAAGCAGATCCATACCAAGACATATAATCAAAATGGCAAAACATGGTGATAAAGAAAAAATTTTAAAGCATCAAGACAAAAGAAGACAGTCACATACAGGGGAAACCTCATAAGAATATCAGGAGATTTTTCAGCAGAAACTTTCCAAGCCAGAAGGGAGGAGCTTGATATATTCAAAGTGCTGAATGGAAAAAGTCTGCAGCCAAGAATATTGCTGATCAGATAAAGCCTTGCTGGTCAGACAGAGACAGATAAAGCACTTCCCAGACAAAAACTAAACTAAACTAAACTAAACTAAAGGAGTTCATGACCACTAAACCAGCTCTGCAAGAAATATTAAAAGGGACTCTGAGTGGAAAGGAAAGACCAAGATTGACTGAATGAAGGTAGGAAACACAAAAGCAGTAATAAAAGAACATTTTTCTAAAATATCAGTCAAGAAACTCACAAAATAAAAAGATGTAAAATATGATACCATATACCTAAAACATAGAGAGGAGAGTAATAAGAATATGTTCAAACTTAAATGACTATCAACTTAATATAGACTGCTATATGCAGAAGATGTCATATACAAACTTAATGGTAACCACAAATCAAAACCCGTTAATAAATATGCAACAAATAAAGAGGAAAAAATCCAAATATATCACCAAAGAAAACCAGCCAATCATGAAAGAGGGAAAGACAAGAAAGGACCAGAGAAAAATCTTCAGAAATAACTACAAAATAGGTACTAAAATGGCAATAATCAAGAATACTGATTTCTATCAATAATTACTTTGACTGTAAATGGATCAAACACTCCAATCAAAAGACAAAAGGTGGCAGAGTGGATAAAGAGACAAGACCCATCTATATGCTGTTTACAAGAGATTCATTTTAGAGCTAAAGACACCTGCAGGTTGAAAGTAAGAAGACAGGGAAATGTTTATCAGACAAACAGATATCAAAAGAAAGCCAACGTAGTAATACTTATATTTGACAAAATAACTTTATGACAATGACTATAATAAGAGATGACACTATATAATAATAAATGAGACAACTCAACAAGAAGAGATAATAATATAAATATTTATGTGTTGAACAGGGGAACACCCAAATACATAAAACAGCTAATAACAAACATAAAGGAACTAATTGATAATAATGCAAAAGTAGTAGGGGACTTTAACATCCCACTTACGTCAATAGACAGATTATCTAAACAGAAAATCAACAAGAAAATACTGATTTTGAATGGCAGTCAACCAGATGGATTTAACAGATATATACAGAATACATGTATTTTTCAAGGGCACATGAAACATTCTCCAAAATAGATCACAAATTAGGCCACAAAACAAGCATCAAAAAATTCAAAAAGATCAAAGTCATATCATGCATCTTTTCTAATTACAACACTATAAAATAGAAGTCAACCACAAGAAAAAATCTAGAAAGACCACAAATGCATAGTTAGTTAACATACTACTACTGAATAATTAATAAGTCAAACAGCATATCAAAGAAGAAATTTAAAAATATATAGAAACAAATGAAAATGAAAACACAACAGTCCAAAACCTTTGAGATGTAATAAAAGCAGTTCTAGGAGGAAAGGTTATAGCAATACAGGCTTGAAGCAAGAACATTTTCAAATAAACAACCTAACTTTAGACCTAAAGGAGCTAGAAAAGGAACAACAAACAAAATCTAAAACCAACAGAAAGAAGCTATAAAGATTAGCTCAGAAATAAATAATACAGAAACAAAACAAAGAAATAAACAACAACAACAAAAAAACCCATAATAGTACAGATCAATGAAATTAGGAGCTAGTTCTTTGAAAACAAAATTAAATTGATAAATTTCCATCTAGACTTATCAAAAAAAAGAAAAGAAAAATGACTCAAATAACTAAAATGGCAAATGAGAGAGGAGAATTAACCACCAATACTACAGAAATATGAACAGTTATAAGAGGATATTATGAAAAACTATATGCCAACAAATTAGACAACTAATAAATAAATTGAAATGGATAAATTCTGAGAAATACATAACCTACCAAAACTGAAACAAGAAAAATAAAAAATTTGAACAGACCAATCATCAGTAAAAAATAATAATAATAATAATCAGTCAAAAAACTCCCAACAAAAGTTAAGGACCCGATGTCATCACAGGTGAATTCTACCACACATTTAAAACATTTAAAGAAGAGTTAATACCAATTCTTCTAAAATTATTCAAAAAATAGAAAAGGAAAGAAAACTTCCAAATTCATTCTATGAGATAAGCATTACCCCAATACCAAAACTAGAGAAAGACACCACACACAAAAAAGAGAAGTACATCAATATCTCTGATGAACATAGACACAAAAATCATCAACAAAGTACTAGCAAACCAAATCCAACTATAATATTACAAAAATCATTCACCATAATCAAGTGGAATTTATTCCTGAGTTGCAAATGTGGTTTAATATTTGCAAATCAATCAATGTAATACATCACATCAATAAGGGAAAGGATAAGGACCATATGATCACTTCAATAGATGCAAAAAAGCATTTGACTAAGTACCACATCCATTCATGATAAAAACCCTCAACTAAGAAGGTTTAGAGGAAACATACCTCAACCTAATAAAGGCCATATATGAAAAAAACCCACAGCTAACATCATCTTTAATGGAGAAAAACTGAGAGCTTTTCTTCTAAGGTCAGGAACAAGACAAGGATGTCCATTCTCACCACTTTTATTCAACATAGTACTGAAAGCCCTGGACACAGCAATCAGACAATGAAAAGAAATAAAAGGCATCCAAATTGGCAAGGAAGAAGTAACATTGTTACTATTTGCAGATGACATGATACTATATATAGAAAACCCAAAAGACTTTTTACCAAAAACTGCTAGAATTGACAAATGAATTCAGCAGAGTTGCAGGATACAAAATTAATGTACAGAAATCTTGCATTTCTATACATAATAATGAGGCAGCAGAAAGAGAAGTTAATAAAGCAATCCCATTTATAATTGCACCAAAAATAATAAGATATCTAAGAATAAACCTAACCTAAACACTGATGAAAGAAATTGAAGATGATGCAAAGAAATGGAAAGACATTCCATGCTCAAGGATTGGAAGAACAAATATTGCTACATTGCCCGTATTACCCAAAGAAATCTACAGATTCAATGCAATCCCTATCAAATACTAACAGCATTTTTCACATAAAAAAAATCCTACAACTTGTGTGAAATCACAAAAGACTGCTGAGTAGCCAAAGCAATCTTAAAAAAGAGAAGACAAGCTGGAGGCATCACAGTTCTGGATTTTAAGTTATATTACAAAGCTCTAGTGATCAAGGAAGACAGTATGGTACTGGCATAAAAACAGACACATAGATAAATGGAAAGAATAGAAAACCCAGAAATGAACCTACAACTATGTGGTCAACTCATCTATGACAAAGAAGGAAAGATATCCAATGTAAAAGACAATATCTTCAACAAATGGTGTTGAGAAAACTGGACAGTAACATGCAAAGGAATGAAACTGGACCATTTTTTTACATTATACACAAAAACAAATTCAAGATGGATTAAACACTTAAATGTGAGACCCAAAACCATAAAAATCTTAGAGGAGAACACAAGCAGTAACTTCTCTGACACTGGCTATAGCAAAGTTTTTCTAGATAGGTCCCCTGAGGCAAGGGAAACAAAAGCAAAAATAAACTATTGAGACTATATCAAAATAAAAAGCTTCTGCACAGCAGGAAAACAACTGACAAAACTAAAATGTAATCTATGGATTGGAAGAGGATATTTGCATATGACATATCCAATAAAGAGTTGGTATCCAAAACATAAAAAGAACTTATAAGATTCAACACCCAAAATACAAATAATCCATTTAAAAATGGGCAGAAGACATAAACAGACATTTCTTCAAAGATGACATACAGATCACCAACAAACACAAGGAAAGATGCTCATCATCACTTACCAGCAGGGAAATGCAAATCAAAACTACATTAAGATATCAACCTCACACCTGTCAGATGGCTAAAATCAACAACACAAGAAACTACAGGTGTTGGCAAGGATGCAGAGAAAGGGGAGCTTACAGTTGGTAGGAATACTAACTGGTGCAGCACCCTGGAAAACAGTATGGAGGTTCCTCAAAAGGTTAAAAAAAAGAGTTACCTTATGATCCAGAAATCGCGCTACTGGCGGTTTACCCAAAAAATACAAAAACAATAGTTCAAGTAGGAAATACATGCATCCTTACGTTTATAGCAACATTATTTACAATTGCCAAGATATGGAAGCAGCCCAAATGTCCATCAATTGATGAATGGATAAAGAAGATGTGGTATATATACTATTTAGCCATTAAAAAAGAATGAAATCTTGTCGTTTGCAATGACATGGATGGAACCAGAGGGTATAATGCTAAGCAAAGTAAATGAGTCAGAGACAGAAATACCATATGATTTCATTCATATGTGGAATTTAAGAAACAAAACAAATGAGTAAAAGGGAAAAGAGAGAGGGGGGGAGAAACAGACTATTAATGAGAAATAACAAATGTATGATTACCAGAGGGGAGGCAGGTGGAGAGATGGGTTAAATAGGTGATGGGCATTAAGGAGGGTACTGGACAATGTATGGAATTGCTGAATCCTAAATTCTACACCTGCAACTAATATTACACTATATGTTAACTAATTGGAATTTAAATAAAAACTTAGAAAAACAAAAGACAAAAAAAAAAACACAGAAAAAGACCCTAATGAAATGGATATTAGTGAGTTACCCGATAAAGACTTCAAAGTAATGGTCACTAAAATGCAAGCCTAACTTGGGAAAAGAAAGAATGAGCACAGTGACACCTTCAAAAAAAGAGATAGAAAATATATGAAAGTAACAAATAAAAGAGCTAAAGAATGCAATTACTGAACTGAAAAATATATTAGAGGGTTTAACAACAGACTAATGAAGCCTAATACTGAGCTGGAAGACAAGGGAATGAAACTCAACCAGATGGAGCAGCAGAAATAAGAGAGAATTTTAAAAAGTGAAGATAACTTAAGGATCTAAACTAAAGGACAACATCAAGCAGAGTAACATTTGCATTATTAGTAACTGCAGAAGGAGAAGAGAGAAAGGGGCAGAGAACTTATTTGAGGAAATAATGGCTGAAAACTTCCCAAATCTGGGTAAGAAAATACATTCAGGTCCAGGAAGCCCAGAGAGTTCCAAAAAAATTGATCCCAAAGAGATCAACACCATTTATAAGTAAAATGTAAATAAGGATAGAGAATCTTTTTTTTTTAAAGATTTTATTTATTTATTCATGAGAGACACAGAGAAAGAGGGGCACAGACACAGGCAGAGGGAGAATCAGGCTCCCTCAGGGAGCCTGAGGTGGGACTCGATCCCGGGCCTCCAGGATCACACCCTCGGCTGAAGGCAGTGCTAAACCACTGAGCCACCCGGGCTGCCCAAGATAGAGAATCTTAAAAGCAGCAAGAGAAAAACAACTTGTTAAATACAGGGAAATTGTATAAGGCTATTAGACTTTTCAGCAGGAATGTCATAAGCCAGAAGCAAGTGGCATGACATATTCAGAGTGCTGAAAGGAAAAAACTTCCAATCAGAAGTACTCTATCTTGCAAGGTTATTATTCAAAAGAGAAGAGATAAAATGTTTCCCAGATAAGCAAAAGATAAAGGAGTTCATAACCACTACCCTGGCCTTATAAGAAATGTTAAAGGAACTTCTTTAAACTCAAAAAAAAAAAAAAAAAAAAAAAGACAAATTAATATCAAGAAAACATATGAAAGTAAAAAGGCAAATATATAGTAAAGGTTACTACCTTATAAAGCTAGTATGAAGGTCAAAAGACAAAAGTAGTAAAATTAACTAAAAATACAATAATTATTCAAGGGATACATAAAACTAAATGTGTCATAAAAAACATAAAATGTAGAGTTTGGAGTGAGTTCAAATGTAAGTTGCTACTAACTTAAAATAGACTATTATATGCATAAGGTATTATATGTGAACTTCACAGTAACCACAAGGTAAAAACTTACATCAAGTACACAAAATAAAATGGGAGAAGAATCTAAATTTAACATTAAAGAAACTTATCAAACCAGAAGGAAAGAGATAAAGAGAAGAAAGGAATAGTAAGGAAGTATCAAAACAGAAAAAAAATTAACAAAATGGCAATAAGTACTTACCTGTCAACCATTACTTTAAATGTAAATGGACTAAATTCTCTAATCAAAAGACAT
Organism: Canis lupus familiaris; assembly: GCF_011100685.1. Taxonomy (NCBI): domain Eukaryota; kingdom Metazoa; phylum Chordata; class Mammalia; order Carnivora; family Canidae; genus Canis; species Canis lupus. Next base: position 36,629,056 of record NC_049239.1, on the reverse strand, counting down.
ACAGTGGCTGAATGGAGAAAAAAAAATAAGTCTCATCAATGTGCTGCCTACAAGACTCACTTCAGAAGTAAGGACATAGAGTGAAAGTGAAGAGAGAAAAAAGATAAGATATTCCATGCAAATGGGAATAAAAAGAAAGCTGATGTAGCTATATTCATTTGTAGCAAAAATAGCTTTAAAGTGAAGACTTTAATAAAGAGATAGAGAATCATTAAGACTTTAATAAAAGATAAAGAATAGCATTAAATATGATAAAGGGGTCAATCCAAGAAGAAAAATAATATTTATAAATATATAACATAGTCAACGTAGGAGCACCAAAATATATAAAGCAAATATTAACAAAAAAGGGAAAAATTAGCAGCAATACAATAATAGTAGGGGACTTTAACACCTCTTACATCAATGGATAGATCTTCCAGACAGAAAATCAATAAGGAAACATCCACCTTAAATGTCACCTTAGATGAGATGGACTTAATAGATATATACAGAACATTCTATCTAAAAGTGGAATACACATTCTTCTCAAGTGCTCATGAACTATTCTCCAGGATAGATCAAATATTAGACCACAAAACAAGTCTCAATAAATCAAGAAGATTGAAATCATATTCACCATCTTCTGCTCAGAAACTAGAAATTACAAGAAGAAAACTGGAAAAAAAAAGTGTGAAGATTACATAACATGGTATTAAACAACCAATAGATCATTGGAAAAATAAAAAGAGAATAAAAAAAATACCTGGAAGCAAATTAAAATAGAAATAGACCAAAATCTGTGGGATGCAGTACACTGAAAACTATAAGACATGGAGGAAAGAAGCTGGTTGAAGAAGACACAAATAAATGGAAAGATATTTTGTGCTCAGAGATTAGAAGAATTAATATTATTAAAATTTCCATACTACCCAAAGAAATCTAGGGAGTCAAAGCAATTGTTATAAAAATTCCAATGGCATTTTTCACAGAACCGGAACAAATAATTCTGAAATTTATATGGAACCACAAAAGACTCCAAATTGCCAAAGCAATATTGAGAAAGAACAAAGCTGGAGGTATCATGTTCCCTGATGTCAAACTATACTATGAATCTGTAATACTCAAACAGTATAGTAGTGATATACAAGCAGAAACATAGATCAGTGGAACAGAATAGAGTCCAGGAATGAACCCACACATTTATGGCCAATTAATTTATTAAAAATATTATAAAGGAGATTTTTAAATAATTATAAAATGTATAGAAAAGGAGATAAGTGGGGCATCTGGGTGGCTCAGTTGGTTAAGTGTCCAACTCTTGATTTTGGCTCAGGTCACGATTTCAGCGTCATGAGATCAAGCCCCACACCAGGCTCCACACTCAGCGGGAAGTCTGCTTGAGATTCTATCTATCTCCCTCTGCCCACCACCCCCCCCCCACTTGTGTGCATGCTCTCTTTCTCTCTCTAAAATAAATAAATTCTTTTAAAATGAGATAATAATATACAATTGGGAAAGCACAGTCTCATCAATAGAAGTGTTAGGAAAATTGGACAACTGGACAATGCAAAAAGACTGAAACTGGACCCTTGTTTTACAACTATTCACAAAAATTAACTCAAATGGATTAAATATTTGAAGCAAGACCTGAAACTATAAAACTGTTGGAAGAAATCATAAACAATAAGCTCCTCAACATCACATCAGTCTTAGTGATGTTTTTCTGGATCTGATTTCAAAGGCAAGGGCAATAAAAGCAAATAAACAAATAAGACTACAACAAACTAAAAGGTTTCTGTACAATGAAGGAAACCATGAGTAAAATAAAAGGCAACCTACTGAATGGGAACAGATATTTGCATATTGTATACCTGATAAAAGGTTAATATACTAAATGTATAAAAACTCAAATAACTTGATAACAAACCCAAACAATCCAATTAAAATATTGGGCAGAGGATTTGAATAGACATTTTTCCAAAGAAGACATACAGATGGCCAATAGTCACACAAAAAGATGCTCACCATCACTCATCATCAGGGAAATGCAAATCAAAATCACAATGAGAGGGCAGCCCCAGTGGCTCAGCAGTTTGGCGCTGCCTTCAGCCCAGGGTGTGATCCTAGAGACCCGGGCATCAAGTCCCACGTTGGGCTCCCTGCGTGAAGCCTGCTTCTCCCTCCGCCTGTATCTCTGCCTCTCTCTCTCTGTGGCTTTCATGAATGAATAAATAAAATCTTTAAAAAATAAAATTTAAAAAATAAAACCTTTAAAAAATCACAATGAGATATAACCTCATTGTGTCCAAACGGCTATTATCAAGAAGACAAGGAGGGTGCCTAGGTGGTTCAGCTGATTAAGTGACCAGCTCTTGATTTCTTCATTTCAGGTCACGATCTCAGAGTCCTGGAATCGAGCCCCAAATTGGGCTTCATGATCAGCGGGGGTCTGTTGAGGATTCTACTTCTCTCTCTCCCTCTGCCCCTCTCTTACTCATGATCATTCACTTGCTTGCTGTCCCTCTAAAATAAATAAATAAATATTTTTTTAAAAAAGACAAGAAATCACAAGTGTTGGCAAGTATATGTAGAAAAGAGAATCACCATATAGTATTGGTGAGAATATAAATTTGCACATCCACTGTAGAAGACAGTATAGAGATTCCTTTAAAAATTAAAAATAGAACCACCATATGATCCAGCAAGCCCATTTCTGGATATCTATCCAAAGAAAATGAGAACATTAGTTTAAAAAGATAAATGCCCTCCTATGTTTATTGAAGTTATTATTTACAATAGCCAAAATATGGAAACAAACTAAGTATCCATCAACAGATGAATGGGTAAAGAAGATGAAGGGATAAACAACACACACACACAGAGACACTTAACTAATGTACTGAGAGTTGAACACAATATACTAGGTACTAAATTCTAGTTAAATAGGAAATGAGTAAGTTAGACTTAGAAACTGCATTCAATGCTGTTATAATCATACTATAGAGGTTAGGTTGTTTATTTAATAATATTTTACTATGATGTGACATGATACTGAATAAGTAAATTGTTAGACCACTATACATACATTTATTATATAAATTCACCTGGCATTGAACTAAGCAGGGTAGATGAATAGTGAAAGATAAAGCTTGTTATACAGTTTTTTTACATGCAAAGCCCAAATTATTTTAAAGGTCACTATAGCACTACAACCTCCTAATAAATGGTATATTTGAAAGAAATTCAAATTATGCACAGTACACTTGAAAAACAAAGGGCTAAGTCCTTTAGTATGTATAGTTTGTATAAACCAACAGAAAAATACAAATATCCTAATAGGAAATGAGCAAAAAACATGAAAAATTCATAAGAAATCAAGTTTTAAAATGGCTTTTTAAAAGATTTTATTTATTTATCATCAGACAGAGAATAAGAGAGAGCATGAGCGGGGGGAGGAGGAGAAGCAAACTCCCCACTGAACAGGGAGCCTGACTGGGCTCCATCCCTGGACCCTGGGATCATGAGCTGAACTGAAGGCAGATGCTTAACTGACTGAGCCACTCAGGTACCCCTAAAATGGCTTTTAAACATATAAAAAATATTCCACATCATTTATAATTTGAGAAATGCAAAATAAAACTCATGAGAATGCTTACTTACTAAATTGCTTACTTAATTAGATTGATGAAGATTAAAAACATCAATATATCATCAACGGGCAGGGGAAACAGTTTCACACGCTGTTATCTGAGAAAGGCAATTTGGTAATATCTATCACAATTTGATTCTTTTTCAGTTAGCAATTCTACATCTTGGAATACTATCTAGATACTCACACAAGGTCCCCAAAAGGGTGTACAGGAATATCCATTGTAGTATTTTTTGTAATAACCAAAGATTAGATACAAATCAAATGCTTACCAATAGGGGACTGATAAAATAAATTATGATCCGTCCGTACACTATAAAGACAGACATGTAAGGCATGAAATGCTTCTTGAAATATATTGTTAACAGAAAAAGCTCATCAGTGTAAACAACATGCTATAATTAGTGGGGAAAGAAAAGAGAGAGAAGAAGAAAGAAGGAAAAGAGGTGAAATATGCTTACAAACCTGTGTATGAATGGAACACTCCTGGAAGAACACCCAAGGAACCAATAACAGTGGTCATTTCTAGGAGTTGGGGAAAAGGGGGATTTCTTTTCTGAGTACTCTTTTATAGTATTTGATCATTTATTACCAAGTGCATGTATTACCTTTTTACCTAAAAAAATCAGTTCTTAAAAAGATTAAAAACTATCATTCATAAACCGAATGGCTGTGTACTTCAATTAACTACCAACTATGAATACGGCCAAGAGTTCCTTTAAAAGAATTTTTTTAAGTTTAGTTAAGTATAATCAGGAATTGAAATTATTTACTTATAGTGTAATGTCCAAAACTAGAGAATAAGGGTGGGCTCCATTTTTTACTGTGACTGTCTTGGATTGTTTAAGGTTTTAACCATAAGCAATTTTTTTCCCATTCTAATTAAAACACGAACAAGAAAACATGCCTAAAGTTAGAAAAAACCTTGAATTCACAAAATGAAATTCACCTGGAAGCACAAGTGAAAGCATTGGTTTTCCTGTAACATGTTAAAATTTGGACACATAAATAAATACATTTTTCTGCAATACATTTTCTACAATGTGCACCTGTGCAAAAGTATATGTACAAATATACACATATGCATGTGTGTATATGTATATATATACCCATATACATATGTGTATATATGTGTGTGCATGTATATGTATGTATTTAAGGAAATCGAATGTTTGTATTACCCTTTAAGTTTTATTTTAAGTTTATTTATATAGTAATCTCTACACCTGACATGGGGCTTGAACTCAAACCCCCAAGATCAAGAGTCACATGCTCTTCTGACTGAGCCAGCCATGCAACCCGAAGTATAAATTCTCAAAATACTGATTTAAGCCACTCCTCTCACTTACAGTGCCCTCTCATTTCCTATCAATTCATATCCATTACTTCCTCCAAGACAGTTAAAAACTAGAACTCTTCCATAAAGTTCTTCTTGATTAATCAAATCCAACATTGAGTAGATTTACATTCATTCATTCAACAAATGTATATTTAAACCCTGTGATTTGTCAAGCATTGGGCATACAGTGAAAGAAAATGCAGAGAGACACTCTACTTATAGAGCCTACAGTCAGCAAAGGTTACATATTTTAATAATAATAATAATTACTTAAATCCAGCATTAGTTAGTGCCACAAAAGAAAGACCTGTGAGAGTTGAAAGCATAAAAGAAGAGTCCCTTACTTAGCCTGGAAGGACATCTCTGAGAAAGTGACCGTGAAGCTGCTGTGGGAATGTTAAGTAGGAGTCAGCCAGAGGAACAGCGGGGAAGAAAAATATTCCAGACAGCAAGGAAGTTGGGGTATTTGACTAAAGGAAATAAGGCCAGTGTACCTGAGATATGTGGAATAAAGAGGGGAAAATATGTAATGAATCTGGGGAAGCAGGCAGAGGCCTTGTAAGCTATGTTATGTTGTTCCTCTCACTCTAAGCACCTCATCCCTGATTTAGGTACTTTAATGTATTTTCTTTATTAATATTATCACTTTACTTTGAGAATGCTGATTTTGTCTTCTTAGGTGAATTATAAGGTGCTAGAGGACAAAATTGTATCTAACTAAACTTAGGACATTGCTGTATTTCTCAGCTACCTCATCTATAAAATGATGATAACCATAGTGCTCACCTTTACTTGTGAGAATTAAATGAGTTCATAGTTATTAAATAAGTAAATGAATTAATGAAGTAAAACACTTGGAAGAGTGTCAGAAGTACAGTCAGTCAGATTAAATGTGTTAGGTATTATTTTTTATTGAATCATCCACCTATCCTTGGGAAGAACCCCTAGTTCTATGCATCACAGAACCTATATATAGTTCAGTGGGTACCAAACAAGTGTTCATTAAATGGGAAAGGAAATTTTAATCCCAATCACTACATTCCTTGCTACAATACCAGATACTACACAGGTTAGGTTGTGTTGACATAATTTCTGTCTTTGGGAGCTTTATTATCAAGGACAGAATAAAAGCACAAAACAAAGACCACAGTCTATGAGACTAGAATTAGCCTAGTCTCCCAAGGTTCTCAGATCATTGCCACTTCCCAGTCAAGGCCCATTTCCCCTTCTTTTTACAGGTTAAAGAAGGTAGTTTTTTCTCAGATACACCCTGACAATACTTGGACATCTCAAGAATTCCACCAACCCAATGAGGAAATTCTAATGCAGAATTCAAGACCAGTTGGTCTCACTAAGGAACCTGAAAAGCTCATCAGAGGCTATGAAAGAGGTTAACGTTGATGTTCTCTGTTGGTGGAAAAAGGCAGGGGCAAGACAGGGAAAGGGAACTATCAGATTTTCCTTTTTGGATGGGACACTACTGAAATCATAGACTGTCTCCAGCTTTTATTTGTAAGCTAGTTATCACAGATTGCTCAATGGCTTACTTTAAAGATCTATAAATAGCCTCAGCAGCCTCAGCTTCCCTTAGGAAACATTTTCTTATAAGTAACAGGGTCAGAGGGGGGTGAACATTGTCTCCACATCACAGGAAAGATTAACTGTTTTTCATAATTACACTTTCTGGTATTTCTATTGAAGCATTATTTGCAAAAATACTGCCACAATTTCAGGATTTCACAGAAGCTTTTATTTTTCAACCAAAAAAGCAACATCCCTGCTAAAGTTGGTATTTGATAGTGTCAATAGGTAGGAGTTTGTTGGGAACAATTCTCCATGGATTTGTTTCACACGTCTGTACGACTTACAAAAAGAGTCACTGATAGCTTTTGTTCTAAACTACCTTTTCAAGGATACTTGTATAGTGAACACCTTTGAAAGATAAAGGTAGTGTCTTCCTCTGGAGCAAAGATTTGTTTCCTGAATAGGGTAATCAAAATAATGGCTCTCTCTTTTTCTGGGGCAAGAGCTGAACAAGATTGCTAGCAATGAGGATCCCCTACGTAAGATGGTTCAACTTAATGGTTTTTCAACTTCGTGATACTCCCAATGAGATGGACACTTGGTAGAAACTGTACTTCAATTTTTTTAATTTGTATATTTTCCTGGGCTAGTGATATGCGTTTAGGTTATGATTCTCTCACAATGCTGGGCAGGGCAGCAAGTCACAGTTCCCAATCAGCCATGTGATCACAAGGATAAACAACCAATATACTTACAACCATTCTTACCCAATCATTCTGTTCTTCACTTGCAGTATATTCCATAAATTACATGAGGCATTCCATACTTTATTGCAAAATAGGCTTTGTTTTAGTTGACTGTGCCCAATTGCATGCTAATGTAAAGTGTTTTGAGCAGGTAAACTAAGCTAAGCTATGATGTTTGGTAGGTTGGGCATATTGCATGCATTTTTAAATTTATAATATTTTCAACTTAGGATGGATTTATCCAGATATAACTCCATCATAAATTGAGGAAGATCTGTAATCCCCTTATAAGACTAAGGATTTCTTTTTTTTAATACAATTTTTTAAAGATTTATTTATTTATTTATTTATGATAGAGAGAGAGAGAGAGAGAGAGAGCGAGAGGCAGACACAGTAGGAGGGAGAAGCAGGCTCCATGCCGGGAGCCTGAGGTGGGACTCGATTCCAGGACTCCAGGATCGCGCCCTGGGCCAAAGGCAGGCACCAAACTGCTGAGCCACCCAGGGATCCCCAGACTAAGGATTTCCAGTCTTTGGTTTCCTCAACTGTGACACAAACTTACTATGTACACAGTGCCAAACTGGGCCACTCTGCATTGCCTTCATCAGACTCAGGGGCAAGGAGAGCCAATGTGAATGAAGTTCATGACTCTTTCTAGCTCTTTGTCACTAACCCAGGAGTCAACGTGTCTTCTGTTAGCATCCATGAAGCTGTGATAATCTAATTTGTTGGCTTGCAAACAGGATAGAAATCAAAGACCTTTAAATTCCTGGCAAACTTCAATGTGACTCTTCACAAGATTTCCCATAATTTTCTGGCTTTTAAAATGTTTCTAGACCTTGATTTTCATTAATGCTCAAAGCCCATTGAGCTGGGATACTTCATTAAGATATCAGCAGCATAATTTAACATTAAAATTTAAATATCCTGCTGGATCTTTAAAATTATATTAAAAAATAGATTAAATAAAAGTGGACCCACTGTTTTTACTTATAAACTAAATATATGTTTTTAATAATATAACTGCTTTGTTTCAAAATAAATTAAGGTAGTATACAAAAAATGAACATAAGATTAAAATAAGAAAGAAAAAGTTCAAAAGGAATATAAGAAATAACTAAAATGGCTTTCTTACTTTTCCTCTGTGACACTTATCACACCTTCAATTAACTAAGTGCATGTGCTACTGTTTGCCTCATTTCTCACTCTCCTGCTATGCTCTAAGCTCCAAGAAAGTAGGATTCATGTTTGTTTTATTCACTGTGAAAAACTGACACACAGGAGATGCTTAACACATGTCCTCCTTTCTCAAATAAAATATAAAAGGAAGAGGAAGTGGTGGTGGACAGAATTATGGTTACCCTTTGTGACTTTCTCACTAACAGAACCCTGAGTAATATGCCTGGTTTGAAAAAGACACTTCCAAGTCTCCTTTGCAAAGAGGAATGGACAAAGATATAAATGCAAATTGTGGCATTGCTAAGAAAACTCATTATGCCTACCATATTTTCTCCTTCTTGGTCTTTGGACCAAGAATATACATGACTATACATGTATACAATATACATGACTAGAGTTCTAATAGTCCTTGGATCATGAGAGAAAAACCTGAGAACTTCAGAGACTTCAACTTTGATATCCTTGAGCTCCTGAACTCCACCTCAAGACTTCTCATCTCAGGATCTAAGCCATAGTTGAGTAGGTTGCAGTCAAATCTAATACTAATCAATACAGTCATGAAGTAAATGCCATGGATTTCTGTAAGTGGAACTAACATGCAACTATATTTCACTCCATTAATGGTGAGAATGTGGTTGGAAAAGGAGACATAAATTTATTGAAGCATAAATCTAAAAAAATCATTGGATGTCCAAGCAAACATATTAACAGAAAATAAGTCTTATCACCAGTCAAAATGAAATTTCAATACATCAACAAAAAATCATTAGTCTTAAACATCGACTTATTAAAATTTAAAAGTTAGTTTTTAGTAAGTATTATGTTTTCTACTCCAAACATTACCCTGAAAAAGTTTTAATAAGGCAATCTTGTATTTGTCATGGATTTGCCGCTTAATTCCTTAGACTCTTTTTTTCCCCTCAACCTTTATATTTTACCAGTCAGCAAGCCTTTGTGAAAATTCTCAGATTACACTTTTTCTATTTCCAGAAAAATCACCCTAGGCTAGGCTTCAATCTTCTAATCCATAATTACTAAATTGCTTTCTAAATGGTCTTTCCAACTCCCCCTTCTCATTCACTTATCTCCTCTCAAATCCTTCCATTTCATTATGCAATTTTTGTCTATAGAGCACTGATCATAGACGAATCATCACACTTATTTTACTCTTGTATCTTAGCTCCCTACTAAAAGGTCATGAGAAGACACTTTGCCCAAGTTTTTCCATAGTTCTCAATCCCATCTTCATTCACATAGAACCATCTGGACAGCTTTTAAAAAGAAAAAAAAACTGATGCCCCAGGATCTTTTTAAAATCCCTACCTACCACCAGCAATCAATGCTGGAGATACAATAGTGAAAAAGCAGTCAGAAAAAATCTTATTCTTCAGTCACCTCACAGTTTTATTTAAATGATTCTCTGAATATGTATGCATTCATATAAACCTGCAGGCACATGCACCTACAACCCACCCCAGACGTAACTTACCCATCCTTTGAGTTTGAAATCAAGTCCCACCTCCTTTGAGAATTACTCTTTCTTTTTAAAAAAGATTTTATTTATTTAAGAGAGAGAGATAGCACGCGCCCACACATGTATGAGCAGGGGGAGGGGCAGAGGGAAAAGGAGAAACAGACTTCCCACTGAGCAGGGACCCCCCACATGGGGCTACATCCCAGGATGCTGGGACCATGACCCAAGCCGAAAACAGATGCCCAACCAACTGAGCCACTCAAACACCCCGAGAATTATTCTTCGATGACAACTATCAACACCAATCTCCCTTTCTTCTAACTCCATTTGATATGCCCACCTACACACAATGTCTTTAAGCTCCTTTGGTTGTTATTTTTCTGTATCACACAATTAGCACCTCACTATATGCTGTCAAACTGCTCATCTGTAAAACAAGCACAATGATCTAGCTGACTTTATATAAGTCCCTTCCTTTGACTCTAACAATCTATGAATTTATGGTTTGTCTATACTACCCAATTTAGCACTCATTGCAAATGATGTTTGCCACAAATTATTTGATACCTATATATTTTCTGTTGCCAACTAAAGTACAGATCTCTAAAAAGAATATGGTTTTATAGCTCTATGGTATAATCCCTGTCCTCAGCACAACACTAGATACTTACATGTATACTGATTGATATCTTAAACCAGACTTCTTACAGTATAAACAACAGAGATAAGTAAAGGGAAATCTTTGTAGGAAGCAGTTTTTTACAAATTAAGTGAGTGAGCTTTGGAGACTGACTGGATTACTCACCCAGCCCCTACACTGATCAGCTATGTAGTAATATTACTTGAGGGAGTTACTTAAGACTTAGTTTTCTCATTTGTGAGAAAGAATTAATAGTACCTACTCATAAGATTGTTGCAAGGATTAATGAGAATACATACACACACACACATATTACCTGCATGTAACAAACATTTAATAAATGTTAATTGTTATTGATTGGATAAAGGGAATGAGACCTTTAAATTGAGGATTAAAAGAATAAAATGCCCATGTTGATGACTATGGAGAAAATGGGGATGAAGATTCAGACAAGTTTAATAAGCGAAATAATATAAAGTGGCAGTTCAAATAAAACTGACCTACTCAGAGCATGGCCCTTATCTCAGGCTCTGTTACAAGAAGGAGAGAATGACACTCACATTCTCTTTGCCCACTTTCTTTTTATTTTTCTTATTTCAAGTTTTTATTTATAGCATTACCACACTGAAAAGGGCAGTTGAGTTATTCATTCATTTATTCCACAAATATTTATTATTATTTGCAGGACACTATAGTAACAGCTACATTATAACAAATGTGTTGTGCCCTCATGATTTTGTGGTACAGTTAGTGAGATGAAGAATGCATATAAACAAAGCAGAAAACACAGGGGAGAAAGCTGTATTTGACATAAGAAATATATATATAAATCACTGCAGAAGTTTATAGGAGGGGGAAATAAGGGAGGACTTTAAGGAAGGAATTACAACCAAACTGAGCTTTGGAGAAACAAATATTTGGGTTAAGGAGCATTCTTGCCTTCCTTGTGTCAAAGCAGTGTAAGTTAAGGCCCCAGAAAGGAAAATGTAGAACACATGTTCATGCTAAGACTTCCATGGTGAAGGTAGAGGGTAGAAAGTAGACAATAATGGCCAAAGCTATCATTGTTTTCAGATTTAGTTAGGACATCTGGACCTTCTGTTTTCCAACACTTTGGACAAATCCTATACCTTATTTTTAAGAGAATAATAATATTTGTTGAATATAACATCTGAATTTCTACTTACTTGGAGACAGGAACAATATGAAACTTATATTTCATACTCTATAACCTGATGTTTGATCTAGCCACCTAAAGAACAAAACAGCACGACATTCCCTGAACTTCAGGATCAAAGATTTCTGTTGCCTACTTTATACTCATTTTTTGTTTTGGCATAAGAGGCTATTGAGATCAAATCTCCATAGTTGGGCTTACATAAGTCAGGATGAGAATATCAGCATCCTGATTGGACAGTTCAAAAGTGCCTCATAAGAAAAGACCACTGGGTCCATCACCGGAACAAAAAAGGACTAAATAATAAATGTTTCCAATTTTGCTAGCTATACAGTTTCTGCTGCAACTACTCAATTCTGGTGTTGTAGCATGAAAGCAGCCATAGACAATACATAAACAAACACGGCTATGTTTCTATAAAACTTCATTTACAAAAACAGGTTGCAGACTCGATTTGGACCTTGGGTTGTAGTTTGTTAGTCCTTGGTTTGTAACAACTAAGATTTATATTTCAACCTATATGTCTACTGCAGGTTGACTGGATACATCATATCTCATCACTCTAGTACCCAAAATGATGGAGTAGCCACCATCCTCACCAGTCACCGTGGCTGAAGAAATGAAAATTCTGAAGGGTCTTGAACAGGAAATAAAATGCTCCATCTTAGAAATGACAAACATTATTTCCATTCCTACTGGACAGAACTAGTCACCTCACTCAATCACCAGGGCTTTCTAATATAATCATATGATATCTGAAAAGCAGAGAGCCTAAAATATTTGGCAAAGTGCATATACCAGAATCCACTTTGAATCAAAGAATATTTTGGAGAAAGTTTTCTTTCATTCAAACAACTTTTGTGTGCATAGTACTGACAAATTGTAGCCCATCAAAGTAAGCTTATAGACATTTCAACTGATCTAATAATCATTCTAGATAGATATAGTTGAAAGTCTCATGATCTCTCAAAAGATTTATTCTTCTGTGAGAAATTCATTTGGCATATTTCACTTTATATGATATACTAAGAAAAAGTAATTGATAGAAGAGAAAACAAATGATTGAATGAAATGAATGAAAAACCTGATGGTCAGAGTGACAGATTTCCATCATATAAAAGATGTAAAATAGCTTAGATACGCATAAGTATAATTAAAGATCTTATTATGCTTCTTAATAATAATTTTCAAAAATTATATGTTTTCCCTATCAACTAAAGTTCAAATCCAAGATGATACCTTCTAATATCTATTAACCAGATTTTTCTTTCCTAATAAACGCAATTTTCAGCGTTAGTCTAAGAACTCTAAGATTGTTTTAATTATAAGAATAAAAACTAGGGGTTACATGTTAATTTTTAAAAGAACATGAGACATTTTCTGGGAATGCCATTCATTGTGAAATTAATGAGACTAACTTGAAAATAGGATTTTCCATCCACATTATTGCCTACTTACTAATAACAGTATAAAGAAGCCTCAAAACTAGTAGTTACCAAAAAAAAAAAGACTTCCCAATGGCACATACTAATAACAAGTGATAAAATTCTAAAGAAATTATGCACATATAAACAGAATCACAGACTCTTTAGAACTGGAAGAGACCTGAGAAGCAATCAATCCAACTTTTATACCACTCAATTCTCAAAAGGAAAAACAAGTGACCATGAAGATTATATATCAATGCCTGAAGGATAGAGGCTAATTTGCTTTCAAAATCAAATTGATATTACAATTTTAAAATTGGAAAAATCTTTTGTCTTCACAATAAAAACTGCAGAAAGTAATGTTCTTTGTTAAGGCGATTTGAAGATAATAAAGTGAGGAAAAATTAGGAGTGAGTCCAATAAATTAATGCCATGTATATTATTATATCACCTGATGCTCACTCACACAGATACATTACAATTAGAAATAGTATTTATACTGCATTTGACAAAATACAAATTTCACATTTTAGGGTCAATATATAAAAATCAAAGCTTATTATTTACTTCTTGCAATGCAATAATCAAAAAGGAATTTCAGACTCTCCAAAGAAATTTCAGACTCAGGAATTTTTTCTGTAACATCCTTGAAGGATGTTCACTGAATTAAAGTTTACTCTGTCTCTGGATTGCATAAATCAGTTTCCAGTCTGCCTTCAGGAACTATTTCAGTTGGCAGACATTAAGCCACTACAGTAGATGTACAGAAAATAAAAATTTAGCTTACTGGGGAACAGGCTTGTCTAGATACCTGGAACAGCCTCACTTTCTCAATAACTGGCATTAGCCTTGTTCAAAATATGAAATTATTGCAATCAATTCTACAAGATTACCCCATGCTTCTCTACACACACACGCACACTCACATGCACATGCACACACCGTTTTAGATAGCTGAAGGTGGCAGCCAAAAAAAAGAACATAGGATGAAACTTTAATCAAGTTAGGATGTGTCTAGGAAAGGAAGGGAAAGAAAATACAGTCCTATTAATCTTAATGTGCTGCCTTATAAAAATACGTTTTGAAATGGCATAATGTGGCCTTTGTAATTTGAATACCATTTTATTCACAATTTCACAGATGTTATTTTTAAAAACAGATTTGGGAGGTCCCTCAATGGTTCAGTCAGTTAAGTGTGTGACTCTTGGTTTCAGCTCAGATCATGATCTCAGGGTTCTGGAATAAAGCCCCCTGTCAGCCTCCCTGCTCAGCAAGGAGACCGCTTGAGGATTCTCTACCTCTGTCCCTTCCCCTGCTCTCTCTCTCTCTCTCAGGTAAATAAATAAATCCTTTTTAAAAAAATGAAAATAGGGATTTTTTTCACTCTCCAAAATGTGATATTCTCTGACATACCAGTTTAGAAAGCTCTTAAACATATTATCAGCACATAGCCACAAAAGCTATAAACTTCCTGAGTGGAATAGCTTTTTGAATCACAAGGATATAAAGAACTCCCATCACTGGAGAAATTTCCAAGAATTCTTGCCTATTGGTGTTTCCCAAAACTTTACTTTGCGAGAAAAATGAAGGGGAAAGTTCCAAGATAGCTATTTGATAGCTAAAGTTATTAAGTGTTAAGTTTTGTTAAAGATTATTTTAGCTCTTTTTAGCTGTTATACGTGATGAAGAAAATTGTACTTAGATTTCTGTTTTGTGGCTAAAGAAACCAGCCCCTTTTATTAAGACAGGGAGACCACCATGATAGTAAGCTGTTTTTGAAGTTACAATAAAATTTGTCCATTTTCTTTTAAAATATTGTTATCAATTAAATGCAAGGACTAACCTAGGTGCTGGAAATACAATGGTCTCTGTAGTGAATATTTTTTCTCTCCTTCCTTCCCTCCTTCCCTCCTTCCTTCCTTCCTTTCTCCCTCCCTTTTTCTTCTTTTAAAAAATTATCCAATTATTCAAGTTCCTTTTCAATTTAGGGGTAATTTTGCCCCCACTGAGTCCAGTATTGGTGAGGGGTAGTGCTCTGTCTTATTCCCATAAAAGCCAAGGGGGAGAAGCTTCCTGGGAGCACAGGGTACAGACACATGAGCAAGATTCAGCCCCTCAGATGCCCTCCCTGGATTTTCCATTTGGAGTGAGTAACCCAAAGACAATGGAGGAAGAGGCTCCTCCATCTTCTGTTGATTCTCTATCATTTCAATACTGTTTGTTTTGTTTTGTTTAAGGTAGCCAGTTGGATTTTGTGTATTATAATTGAGAACTGTGATTAATGTAGTCTGAATGAAGCAAATAAACAACAGTGCTGAATTCACATCAAGACGTGTAGTGAGAGGGGATCCCTGGGTGGCTCAGTGGTTTGGCACCTGCCTTTGGCCCAGGGCATGATCCTGGAGACCCGAGCCCGAGATCGAGTTCCGCGTGGGGCTTCCAGCGTGGAGCCTGCTTCTTCCTCTGCCTGTGTCTCTGCCTCTCTCTCTCTCTCTATCTATATATATATATATTATATATTATATATATTATTTATTTATTCATATATATATGAATAAATAAATAAATAAATCTTTTAAAAAAATATGTGTAGTGAGAATCAGTGGAGAAGTATTCCTATTAAATGTTCTGCATTATTCACCATCAAGCACTAGCTTCCAAAACTCTGCTCAGCAATCTGCAAGAAGGTTTTAGACTCATTGTCAGGGCAGTCAATTGTGTGGAAAATAAAATAACAATATGTCAAAACCTGGTTATCTGCCTTGCTTTAACATTTGGACGCCAATCACAAGTTATATTCCACACTGAGTTTTGTTGGTTGTCAAAAGGAAAGATTAACTGAATTCATGAACTGAAGACCAGAGTTGCTATGCAAAAGACCAGCTGCTTCAAAAACTGAGTATCTTGAAGGAGTTTGGGATGTTTAGCCGGTAATCTGAGGTTGTTAATATGCTGAACCTGAAGCTTCAAGGGAAAGCATCAACATCACTGCTACTTTCAATAACAATATCCAATATTTAAAGCCAAACAACTCTGGATTAAAATTGATGTTAAAATGCCCTTCATTTTCTCATACTGATGATGTTCTCAAATATGTACCTCCTCATAGGACTCCCTGCCTCCCTTCTTGCATCCATTCTCCCCAGAGGACCCAGAGAGATCTTCTCAAATATAAATCAGCATCTTTAACTCCTCAGCTTACTGTGCTCCAAAGACTTTCCACACACTTACCATAAAATCCTAACTCCTCCACAGCTGCCTACCAGCTTCATATGACCTCTGCATGTTCTCAGAGCTCAGCCCCTCCACGCTCTTCTTTACTGAGACATACGTTCCTTCTTGCTATTTCCAAGACACTCCGTGCTCATATTATCTGGAGTATTTTGTTCCCTCTTCCTTCAGAGAGTTAGATTATCATTGTCCTTCAAGTCTTGGCTTAAATACCACCTCCATAAAGAGGCCCTCCTGGGATCCCTCGGTGGCTCAGGGTTTGGCGCCTGCCTTTGGCCCAGGGCGCGATCCTGGAGACCCGGGATCGAATCCCACGTCGGGCTCCCAGTGCATGGAGCCTGCTTCTCCCTCTGCCTGTGTCTCTGCCTCTCTCTCTCTCTCTCTGTGTGACTATCATAAATAAATAAAAATTAAAAAAAAAAAGCGGCCCTCCTTGTTCAGCCACCCAGTCATTCACTGTGTAAATTAACTGCAGTGGGTCCAGTTTGTGCCCCACCACAGGCCTATGTAAACCACTTATTTCTGTTCCTTGCAAAAATGGCCCTAGTGACCACTCGTTACAGTTCCTCCAACAATAAAGCTCTGACCACTACTACCACTATAATCTTTACAGGCCAACAAGCCCTGTAGACAGTGCCAACTAACAAGGAGAGGCCACCATACTTTCCTTCCAGCTAGACTACTCATGATTGGCTTTGCCAAAGGCTGCCCGAGCAGTTAGCAGAGTTAGCAGACACTGGAGTTGGCAAGGAAGCAGTAGATCAATTGTTTAGCCTTATTCCACTACCCCTTCTATATGCTGTTCTGAAAGACAGAAAATTCATGCAGTCTTTCTAGAAACACGTTACAAGACAAGCATCTGACTATTGCAAACCTCTGGCCAGTTAGGTAAAACATCCCTTAGAACTGGCTCTCCCTCCTTTTCTGCCTCTGTTCCTTTTTTCCCTAACTCTTGCTTTCCCAGTATCATAATAAAGCAATATCAAGGAAGGTTTTATCTTAGGTTCTGTTTTCTAGGGAGACCAAGGTAAAAAAAAAAAAAAAAAAAATGATACAACTTTAATTCATTTCCTAACATTTTCTTATTTAACTCTTTGTTTATATGACTATTCCCTACTTCCGGCCTCCATAAGCCATGGTTCTCTCACTTCAAATACCCAGAATGTAAAAGTATGTAACTTGTTTGAGCACGCTTTATCTATCTTGTTCACTAGGGCTTTGAAAAGTGTCTGACACATTCGGTGCTTAATAAATATTTGTTGAATAAACAAAAAGAACACAACAGCACAGCATCTAATACAGCTAAGTATGCCAATCTGACTGTAAGGGCAATAAGAGAATCAATGGGACTGTATCTGTCTTGTTGACTGCTGTATCCTCAAGGCCTGGCACGGTACGTGGCACACTGCTGCTCTTAAAAAATATATTTGACTGATTAATGAATTGGAAAGCATCAGCAATATTAATGACTAGAAATTCTTTGTATATTCTTTTATTGGAGTTTGATTTGCCAACATATAGTATAACACCCAGTGCTCATCTCGTCAAGTGCCCCCCTCAGTGCCCGTCACCCAGTCACCCCATTCCCCTGCCCACCTCTCCTTCCACTACACCTTGTTCATTTCCCAGAGTTAGGAGTCTCTCATGTTCTGTCTCCCTCTCTGATATTTCCCACTCATTTTCTCTCCTTTCCCCTATAATCTCTTTCACTGTTTTTTATATTCTCCATATGAGTGAAACCATATGATGATTGTCCTTCTCCGATTGACTTACTTCACTCAGCATAATACCCTCCAGTTCCATCCATGTCAAAGCAAATGGTGGGTCCTTTCTAATGGCTGAGTTATATTCCACCATATAAATAGACCACATCTTCTTTATCCATTCATCTTTCGATGGACACTGAGGCTCCTTCCACAGTTTGGCTGTTGTGGACATGGCTGCTATAAATATTGGGGTGCAGATGCCTGGGCTTCTCACTGCATCTGTATCTTTGGGGTAAATCCCCAGCAGTGCAATTGCTGGGTCGTAGGGCAGATCTATTTTTAACTCTTTGAGGAACCTCCACACAGTTTTCCAGAGTGGCTGCACCAGTTCCCATTCCCACCAACAGTGCAAGAGTATTCCCCTTTCCCCACATCCTCTCCAACATTTGTTGTTTCCTGTCTTGTTAATTTTCCCCATTCTCACTGGTGTGAGGTGGTATCTCATTGTGGTTTTGATTTGTATTTCCCTGATGGCAAGTGATACGGAGCATTTTCTCATGTGCTTGTTGGCCATGCGTTTGAATGACTAGAAATTATTGGCAAGAACTGATTACTCCATGAGAAAATGATGGCTAAGAGTTGCAGAGGCATCAAACCAGAGTATAATTCTATCTCATTCTATTTGATTTTCAGCATCATTCCATGTTTCAAAGATTTTGATCAGGAACTAAATATTGAATATGTTCAATCTACAAAAATTGATAGCAAGCCAAGTGGTAGCAATAGTGATTCAAGATCATGTTAATCACTGTATACATACAGCTCATCAATGTTTAGTATAATATTTAACTTAATGTATTTGTCTAACGCAAGCACTTGCCTATTAATAGACCTTTAAGGTTGTTTCCAATTTATAATTATATACACTGCTCTAATAAATGACATTGTAATTGGCTGAATAGAGAAAAGGAGGTTGTGGGTCCCTGACTTCTGGTTTGTGTGATCAGATTGGATCATACCTGTGTAGAGAAGCCTCTGTACTTGTAGAGAACCTATCATATGCTGGACATGCCAGAACATACAAGGAAGTTTAAAATCTAGCCCTCACTTATTTACAATATATGCTTCTTTATAAAAGTATATATTGAACAGGTGAAATGGTATGTAAGGGGCACGTTAGATGAAAGAAAATGTAAAGTCAAGCAAGGAAACATAGATGGAAGCAATTATGGTGAAATCTCAATACCTGAGAAGACCTATAAGCAAAGCCTTCCAGTGTCTATTTACCTTTCCAGCTGTGCATCCTACCCACCATCCCTATCTGTTGAACTATGTTTCCACTATATCGACTCTATACCCAACCATATCAACTATATACTTAGAGGTCCCCATATGCCACTGCTCCACCAGAGGTCCCCATATGCCACTGCTCCACCAGGCCTCTGTTCCTTGACATAGCCATTTCTCTGGCAGGAATATCTCTCTACCTTTCCTAATGCCTAGTCATGCTTCACAATTCAGTTTAAAGGTCATGTCTTCACCAAGCCTTCCCTCATATGTATGTACACATACACCCAGAAAAAAAATGTGTTCCTCTCTTCTTTGTGCTACCTTAGCACGCACATTGTTCAGATCTATTATAACAATTGTTATATCGTAGTGAATGTGTTTATTCACAGGGCTGTCTCTCCCAACTCAACCATGAGCACTTCAGGCCAGGGTCCAAAACATTCATTTTTGTATATTTCACTGCTAATGCGGTAAGTACTGGTAGACACTTACACACTCGATTACCAATAAATGTTTATCAAATGTATGCATGCATTAATATTTGTTGATTGATTTTCTCACCTTTCTACTACCTTTCTATGGTGGTGGGATTCCGAAAGTTAATTCCTTCTCCTACCATGTGCCAGTTTATTAGCTTCCATGGTCCGTTACAGCAACAAGAAAGAGGATACAAAGAACAATCTTGCTTGCACCAAAACTCTGTCATATTCTGGCAAACTCATTTCCACCCCAGTAAGCATCTCAAACTAGACAATAAAATGCTATATCTGAGCTTCTGAGGGTAATTTTAACGTCCTGCTAGAGATTCAGGAATGTTTGTGGGGAAGTTATGATGGCTGAAAAACACGAACAACAGAAAGCTATTTTGAGGATTCCATAGACAAGGTTAAGGAGCGTGAAATTTTCTAGCCGCTCACTACCTCTCAGGGTCACAGGCTCCACAGCATAGCATCAAAGTACTAAACAAGGTAAGAGTATGCTACATCTAAGTGTTTGGGTCACAAGAAAGTGATACGACATGACTCTGTATGTTTTGAAAGTGATGCTTATAAAGTGCTATTCAAATTTTGGGTTGTAAAACCAGAATGATAGGGTTCCAAGGATTCTGATCAGTAAAAATTGACCATAAGCTCCTAAGGGTGTGGTGTTGTCTGTTTGTCACTGAATACCTTCCTAGGCCTAAGAAAGAAAAGTAAAATAGAAGGTTAATAGGAATATAGACGGTTGGGGTGCCCAGGTGGCTCAGTCGGTTAAGCAGGTTAAGCATCTGCCTTCACTTCAGGTCATGATCCCAGGGTGCTGATGGAGCCCCGCAGTGAGCTCCCTGCTCAGTGGGAGCCTGCTTCTCCCTCTCCCTGCCACTCCTCCAGCTTGCACTCTCTCTCTGTCAAATAAATAAATAAAATCTTTAAAAGGAAAAATGGAGGATAGAAGTTATCTTATTATTCTTTTTAAAATTTTGTTAACAATAGCTGCAGTTCTCCTTTGTACATTAAATTCTTTTAATATGCTCTTTTAACATAGACTCTTTCAATTTCCTAGCCAACATTACCTAGAATCTAAAAAATTATTTGGGCACTATTAATACATAATAACAGAAATATTACAAACATGGGTGAGTTCGAAAAGCTGCCCTGAAGTTGAAAAGCTGCCCTATTCTCTAGAGAATAATTCTGAGCACCTAATTTATGAGTCACCGCAAGAGTGACTGTAGAGGTCCAACTTCACATTATTGAATTCCAATAAATCAGCAAGGCTAATTCTTGGCTGAAATAGACCTCAGCTCATCCTATTCAGCCTCTTTACTTATAGATATAAAAACTGAGTTTGCATGCAAAGAGATATGCCCAGGATCAAAGAGTGACCAGTGGCAGATACCAGTCTCCTAATTCGCAGGACAGGTGCTAGAACAGAAAACCCACACTGCTGCTTCCTGTCAATTTACAATCTTCTTCAAAGCCTTTTAAAAAAAATGTGGCAATGTATAAAAAGAGCCATAAAACCTTATTATTTAGACTATACTAAAGAAAAAATAATGTACAAAGATAATCCTATTAAATATAATGGTTTTGTTTACTGCTATGTCTCCAGCAACCAGAATACTCCTTGGCACTGAGTAGGCATTTGATAAATATTTGTTAAAGGAAATGAATCCTAAAACTTAAGAATAAGGTAATATCTAAGAAACTGTAGGGGCACCTGGGTGGCTCAGGGGTTGAGCGTCTGCCTTCAGCTCAGCAGCGTGATCCTGGAGTGGGATGGAGTCCCACATCGGGCTCCCTGCAGGGAGCCTGCTTCTCCCTCTGCCTGTGTCTCTGCCTCTCTCTCTGTGTGTTTCTCTCTCATGAATAAATAAATAAAATCTTTAAAAAAATTATCTAAGAAACTGTAGCACATGTATATGGAGCTATTAACAATGACCAGAAAAACCACAATAAGATACCACTGCACACTTATTGGAATGGTTCAAATGAAAAAGACTGACAATCCCAAGTGCTGGTGAAGATGTGGAACAACCAGAATACCCATACACTAATGGTAGGACCATGAACTGGTTCAATCACTTTGGAAAATATCTTGTCAATAGCTGTTAAAGCTAACCACATGCCTATCCTAGGTCTTAGAAAATCCACTCCAAGATGTATACATGCAATATGAATGAGTAAATATATCCACTAAAAGACATGTCCAGCAACATATATTATTATTTATAATAGCAGGAAACTAACTGGAAATAACACAAATTTCTATCAACAGGTGAATGAACAAATGAATAGTGATGAAGTGTGGTACAGCTTATAATGGATGCTACACAGCAGTATAAAAGAATGAATTAAGATATTCAATAACATGAATGAATCTCAAGACATTATGCTGCACAAAAGAAGCCAGGCACCAAGACTATATACTATATGATTCCATTTATATGAAGTTCAAGAACAGATAAAGCTAATTAATGATGATAAAAGTCAGAATAGTGGTTACTTCAGGTGACTGTTAATGAGAATATCCAAGAAGAAATCTTCTGAATTACTGGAATGTCCTATCTCTTAGTTTAGATGACAGTTACAGGAGTGAATTATATCTTGAAATTTTCTTAAAGCTTTATACTTATGATATGTGTCCTTTATGCAAGTTATACTCAATTTTTAAAAGAAAAAATTAAAAACAAAGATGAATAAAGTGAATTATGTTGTTACAGAAATGCGTAATGTTTAGTAATAAATGAAGACCCCCAAATATGTATTCCCTCAATGCAATGATGCATGTGTTTGGGCATTAAATATTAGATGATAATTTGGTTATTTGGTGAAAAGTTCAATGCTTATTGACTGTATTATTTTTTTCTTGTAGTTGCTATAGCTTCTTTTAATTTTTTTTAATTTTTTTAAAGATTTTATTTATTTATTCATGATAGTCACAGAGAGAGAGAGAGAGAGAGAGAGAGAGAGAAAGGCAGAGACACAGGCAGAGGGAGAAGCAGGCTCCATGCAGGGAGCCCAACGCGGGATTCGATCCCGTGTCTCCAGGATCGCGGCCTGGGCCAAAGGCAGGAACTAAACTGCTGCGCCACCCAGGGATCCCTATAGCTTCTTTTAAAATTAGACTCCCTGGATTAATCGTAACTCACTCAAAATCTTCATAAATCCCATTGGCCAGAAACAAGGTTATTTGAACTTCAAGAAATACAATAACTGCAATGAATTGAAACAGATTAAATATATTTAAGTAAATGGGTTTACAATGATAAAAGAACTAACTGGTCATCTTTAGAAGATGATAGAAAACTAAATCATTAAAAATTGTTAAATAAGGGGAATCTGGATTGTTCAGCCAGTTAAGCAACCAACTCTTGATTTCAGCTCAGGTCCTGGTTCAGGGTGGTGAGATTGAGTTCCATGTTGGGCTACACACTCAGCACAGAGTCCACTTCAGATTCTCTCTCCCTCTCTCTCTATCCCTTCCCATTCCTTATCTCTCTTTCTCAAATAAATTTTAAAAATCTTTAAGAAAATTGATAAATAAAGGAATTGAGCATTTATTTTCCCTTATCACTCGCTAACCAAATAGCAGAGATGGGGCAGTGTCTCCATATGGAATAATATTAATTATTAAATAATAAATGAATTATTGTGACTATTTTGCAAAACCTAATGACTTAGCAGATCTAGGCATTGAGCTGCTGATATCACAAAGAGAGAGACAAATGTGTCTCTTCATGAAAGAACACACTGGCACCTGTAGTTTTGCAAAAAAACAAGAATCTGACTTTGATAAAGCCTCTAGGTACATAACCAATTCACAGGAAATACAGAGAACAGAGAAACAGGTTGAACTATACCCTGAGGATGAGCAAGATCCAGACGGTAGAAAATTCTTAAGGTCAAATGAACAAGGTTGTTCAATAAGTAAATTGAAAGTTGTAAAAAAAAAATGAAAGGAGAAGAAGAATTTATAGACTTAAAAGACTTATGAGGGAACCCTGGGTGGCACAGCGGTTTGGCGCCTGCCTTTGGCCCAGGACGCGATCCTGGAGACCCGGGATCGAATTCCACATCGGGCTCCCAGTGCATGGAGCCTGCTTCTCCCTCTGCCTATGTCTCTCTGCCTCTCTCTCTCTCTCTGTGTGACTATCATAAATAAATAAAAAATTAAAAAAAAAGATTTAAAAAAAAAAGACTTATGAAATCTTGACTATACCAACAAATTACCCATTAAGTCATCCATTAAAGACACACTTGTTGAGTTTCTGCCATCTACTAAGCATTGGATCAAGTATAGTAGAAATAAAAAGGCAAATACAAAAGATCCCTTCTTTGTACAGAAGATATACAAGTGAATAATTTTTTCATAGTTTGAGTGATAAAGGCAAATTATGCCTTTGTTCTTTTATTTTAAAAATATTGTATTTATTTATTTATTCAGGAGAGACACACAGAGAGAGGCAGAGACATAGGCAGAGGGAGAAGCAAGCTCCCAGAGAGGAGCTTGATGCAGACTCAATCCCAGGATCCTGGGATCACGCCCTGAGCCAAAGGCAGATGTTTAACCACTGAGCCACCCAGGTGTCCCTATGCCTTTGTTCTGATCTCTCAACTCTAATGCAACTTATGCTACATCAATTTGTATTTGTTCATAAATAGTAATGTATATGCTCTCACATCAGTATGTGACTTACTTCTCTAATTGGATTCTAAGCCTTTCCAGGGCACAGACTTTTTCTTTCCATTGTTCTTATGAATAGTCCTTGTGGAGGGTACACAGAGAACAAGTGCCCAATAAACATGTTTAACAAAGAGAATGATCCCTTCTCCTTGAAAAAATAATATATGGCATACAGGTCACCAGGTAAATGCCTCATTACCCTCTAATGGCCTCACACTCCTGTAGAGAGGACTATCATACTAGACACTGAAAGCCATTCACTAGCCCTTTGGGGAACACAACCAGGAGAATACTTTAATCTGTTGATTTTGCTTACTCAACACAAAGAATAATTTACTTGATACCACCCAAGTCTTGTGGATTGCAATGTTTTGCCTGAATTTATGGTTCCTGGACAGAGAAAAAAATACTTTGAGAGAGCCCTCATGCCAATTCTTAACAGGACACATGTAGCAAGTCAATGACTGCAGACAATGGAACTGAACTGGATAGGAATGCAGATTCAGGCATGTCTGGGCCAGATCTTGACAATAATGTTAATGGGAAATCTTCAAGCTCTATCTTTCACAGAACCAATGAGAAGAGTAAGAAAATGCATCAGATATACTTAGTTCTAACACCACTACAGCTATTTAGCTACAAAATAGACTTTAAAACCAAAGTTCTATAATATCAGTTTTGGTAATGCTTTTTTTCAAGATATGATATGCCCTTGCCTTCTATTTAATGTTGACAAGATTGTCTCTAGCTATGTCGCACCAGTACACTGGAAATACATTTATAATTGATAGGGGAGCATGTACCCAAGATTTTACCCCAAAGTTCTCTACCAGAATTTGTGATGGCACCAATCCAGCTAATATTAATTTTTAAAAATAGTATTATTCAGGGTAATTTTTTTATTAATCTACAGGGTCATTTTGGAAAATTTAGAAAAGCATTAGAAAGAATTTTACATTACTTATTATCCCACAACTTATGGGGGAAAAAACACCTGTTTTCCTTTACACATAGAAACATATTTTTATTCTGTTCTATAACTTTACTTTTTAGTGAATGCTATATTGTGAGCCTGCTCTTCATCATAAAAATAGGTCCATAAGCATTATTTTAATAGTTACAAATTTTCACCTTAGGTGTGTACCATAATTTATTTAATCTTTCTTTTATTAATGTTATCATTTTGCCATTTTTGCCAAAGCTACCATTTTAGGAATGGTTCAATATTGAGTTTAGTGTTCAATACTGGCCCCAGCACTTACCAGTCAAGTGATCCAGAATATTTAATTTGAGCTTGTCTCACCATCCCAAACACTGAATAATGTTTACTTCACTTTTCTTATGTGAATTGATATGATCAATGTGCAAGTGTTGACATATAGTTATGAATCCTACAACTGTTTTTTGTCATCATCATCCTCAAAATGAACAGTAATAAGGCCCTTAAGTATTACTGAGAGTCATATGTTATTATTGCCAAACAACAAAGGTAGACAATAATCTGCTTCTACAACTAAAGAATATAGGTACCGGCTATCATGGAGTTAATCAGCATCCACCCTTACATTATGGTTTTAGTTAGTGTTCATTTCACTCAACGATAAGATTACCTCAATGGTAGCTCCAGAATTTTACATTAAAAATGTCTAAGGCAATAATTTTAGTTGAAAGTTGGGATCATTGGATTTGTTTGAAGGCAATTTTTGGCTAGCAAGTGAGTACTTTTATTTAGTGTTACAGAACAATAAAAACATGAATTCTAAAGATGCTTTTTTTCACACTTTAAATGATTTTGAGAAAATAGGAGATCACATCAAAATATAACATTATCCTTATATGGGGGACTCATGGAGATAGCCAGAGGCTCAGCGTCAGCCTTGTCACTCTTTCTGCCCCATGCTCTTGGCCTCCTCTGTATCCTCCCTCTCTATTCTTTAAAACACACTTCTTTCCATGGTTTTGGCTTTTTTTAAAGAACAGTTATCACTAGCCAATTAGAGTGGCCCTTTTCTACCAATAGTGAACTAATCAATCCTATCACAACAGGCATAATTTTGGCATCTGGATCTTCTCAACTGTTTTCCTTACTGCTCTCAACTTAAAGAACTATTCCTCATTGCCAGAAATGTTTCTTTAAAAAAAAAAAAAGATTTTATTTATTTATTCATGAAAGACACAGAGAGAGAGAGAGATGCAGAGACAGAAACAGGCTCTAGGGCAGCCCCGGTGGCTCAGAGGTTTAGCACTGCCTTCGGCCCAGGGTGTGATCCTGAAGACCTGGGATCAAGTCCCAAGTCGGGCTCCCTGCATGGAGCCTGTTTCTCCCTCTGCCTGTGTCTCTGCATCTCTCTCTCTCTCTCTCTCTCTCTCTCTGTGTGTGTGTGTTTGTGTGTCTCTCATGAATAAATAAGTAAAATTTAAAAAAAAAAAGAAGAGGAAGAAAAAAGAAGAAGAAGAAGCAGGCTCTATGCAGGAAGCCTGATGTGGAACTTGATCCCAGGACTCCAGGATCACACCCTGAGCCAAAGGCAGACACTCAACTGACAAGCCACCCAGGCGTCCCGTGAGAAATGTTTCTTAACTTATAGTTCCTGATGTTTCAGACTGTCCCAAAAGCTGACCTCTGAATAAATATAATTTTTCTACAAAAGACTGCAAAAATCAATCTATTATTATTATTGAAAAAGATAAGTGAATGAAATTGATTTATTTACAACATATAGTGAAAACAAATATTGATTTTTTTATTCAAAGGAGGTTATTTGGGCTTAATGAAGACACAAGCAAAATACAATAGCTGATTTCAAAGAAATTCTTTAAAATCTCAACATTTTTAATTTTAATTACTTTTTCTTTCATCAATGATTCACATTTATCGAGCATACACTGGAGCAATCTGGGACCAGACCATAAAAGCTCTCACTCTGTGAGATAGTATAAAATAGCTGGAAAAGCCTCTTGAGTACTCATGATCACAAACATCCATAAAGCAAGTCACTTTATATTACATGCACTCAGAAAAGATGAAAATTTGTCTCTATAAGAAGTTAGAATCTAAGTTTATCTAAGTGTATCAATAATTTACCATTTAAGGAAATTTGGAGAGGATCAACAAAACTTAAGAATCCCGGCTAAAAATAATCAGACCAAAAGCTTATGAAATTTTCCATCAAATTTGGAAGAAGACTTTGTCTTTCAGCATGCCTGGAACTTACCAGAAATATAAGACAGGGTATCGAGACTGTCACATGGCAGATACTAATTGTTCCGATTAAAGTCTAACAAGCTTGCTTCCCTGCTGCTCTGAGAATGTCTCTGACTTTTGATCCTGACATCTGTGTCTTACAAGAATTTCACTCTGCTCTGACATTCCTTCTGATGTTGATCCAGGAATTAATGGATTGTGAAAAAGCTGGCAGGATATCATTTAAAAAATAGAATTCCTAGTGTACAAGTGATGAAAAGGTATCAGAATTCACATACTCTGTGTCTGATACCAACACAATTCTCAGGTTTGGGTGTTTGGGTTTTCTAGTGCTAGATGAAAATAGGACTGAAAATAAAATTTAGCTTAAATGTTCTCATGACAAAACTGTTATTTCAAAATGTTCTTTTATCATGTAAGAGGGATACATGTTTTTATAAAATACTAATACAAATTCCTTATGAGATAACTTGCTCTGGATGACTTCTTTTAATATATATAGTTAATCATCTTTAATAAGGAATCTAATGTCTTTATACAATGGAAAATTTTGCTTAGAAAATCCAAGAGCATTAAAAAATGACCCAAAATGACCTGTTAATATTTATGCCATCTTTCTAATAATTTATAATCTGTTTGGAGACATAGAATCTTAGTGATTATTGATAAAAAGGAGAACTTTAAGGAAAATATCTATAGTTTTTAAATATAAAAAAGTTTAAATTAAAACTGTCTAAAGATGTGTTTTAAATTAAGGAATTCTCTTCAAGATTGAAATTTTACACATCAGAAGATACTGCCTTGCATTTCATGGTTCTGGATAATTACTAGATGCCAGTGGATAACTTAAACATAGCTTAGAGTCATTGACATTAATGTGTGACAAGCATTACAGAACATATTTAGTAATTTTCAATGGAAAAGTAAAAGGATTTTTGAAAAAACAAGGAGAAATACCATGGTGGTAATAATATAATTTTTTGAGTAAGAAAAAAATTCTCCTTCATGTCATAATGATCAGAAATTCAACAAGTTAAAAAGGAACACAAGTCAATTTAATTGTTAGAGCTATAATTAATGTGAAAATTAATAAGGTTAGTTATTTTATTCATCTATTCAAGCAAATATCTAATTTTCACATTATAAAGAGCGTCATTGTTTTTAAAAAGCCATGATTTCTGATGATTTTGTTTAGATAGATTAGTAATTTTCATACCTCATCTGTTATTCCAAGAAATAAGGTGACAAATTCACTAAAATAAGTAAAAATGATTGACAGCCTGCTATGATTGACCACTAAAAGCCATCTAATTTTGATTTCTATTATCTTATACTATTTGTTTAAAATTTTGCATATTACTTTTTATGACATGTCAAACTTCCAAGCACTCTATAAATTATATGATCAGTACAACAAAGTAAGCATTACTTGCTCTTTTTTCCTTAAAGATTTATTTATTTATTTGAGAGAAAGAGAGCATGAGTGGGAGAGACAGAGGGAGAGGAGGAGAGAAACTCAAGCAGACTCCATGCTGAGTGCATAGCCCAACGTGGGGCTTGATCTTATGACCCAGAGATCATGACCTGAGCTGGATGCTTAACCAACTTGCACCACCCAGGTGCCCCTTGCAAAACTTGCTCTTGAAAAAACAAACAAACAAACAAACTTGCTCTTGAGAGAAAGACTTTCTGGCTTCCAAATCTCCTCCAATCAGGCTCTCCTTACATATCCCCTATTAAAGCATTTTCTACACTTCACAAAATCAAATTATTGTCAGTCAGCTCCATTATATTGGACTCTTTTAAGAGTGAGGACCTATCATCTTTATTGTTACATCTCTGGACTTAGTACTTAATAAATGTCCAATGAATAAATAAATGAATGTGGCTCCTACTAGCTTATTTCTTGATTTCAATGATTTTTTTTGTTTTTGTCTTTTATTGAATGCTGACTCAAATATAGCATGAATAAGTGTATAAAATATATAATATATTAAATATTAAATTAGGAATGCCTGGGTGGCTCAGTGGTTGAGCGTCTGTCTTTGGCTCAGGACGTGATCCTGATGTCCCAGGATCGAGTCTCACATCAGGCTCCCTGCATAGAGCCTGCTTCTCCCTCTACCTGTGTCTCTGCCTCTCTCTCTCTTGCTCACTCACTCATGAATAAATAAATAAATAAATAAATAAATAAATAAATAAATAAATAAAATATTTTTAAAATATTAAATTAGAATTTATGTGTTATTAAAATTAATGTATTAACATTAGTAAATACATATCAGTTATATACTTTTTCTGTATGATCATTTTATAAAAGTTGAAGCTCTGTGTTATATTAATTTACCCACCTACAGCTTGAACATTTTAAGAAAGTATTGAATATTTAAAGAGATATCAAGTCTAGAAAATATAATGTTCAAATTAGGAAGAAAGTGTCACAATATCCACAATCAACATCTGTACCCAGAACAGTTTCTTAAAGTTTCTTGACATGTTTCTTTTTCACCCAGTATCCTTTTTCTCACCTATCTTGCCTAAAATAATCAATCACCAAATAAAAATATATTAAGAAGTAGTCCCTAAAATAAGAATCAAGGCAGAAGAGGGAGAGAGGAAAAAAAGATAATGAAATACAAGATGGTGCATTAAATCAGAAAGAGTTTGGCCACATTAATAAAAATAAGACTGTAAAATTTTCAAAAGTAAGACAGAGGTTTAGGAGTATGTTATATGATGGATGGGATAAAAATAAGATAGTTGGGAGGAAAGAAATGAAAATGAAGAGAGTAAATGAGACAAGCCATTCATTTTAATCTTTAAAAGACTATAGCTCACCATCATCAGACAGGATGTGTCAGAGTTAGCATATCTCTTTTTTTATATCTCTTAGGACTTTTTTTTCCCCTTAAGTATAGCCTTAGGTTGAGCTTTAAAAGTATGAAATGGCATTTACATTTAAATTAATCATTTTTAGACTTCCAGTTTGCTTCAGTATGATATAGGCAAGGAAATACAGTGACTGTGAATTCAGAGTCTGTTTCCATAGTGCATCACAGTATCAAAAATCACAAAAGTGGTTCAAACCATGAGCATTAAAAAAACAAAACAAAACAAAACAAAACAAAAAAAACACAAGGCATTTAAAACTATGAACCTAGTATCCAGCACACAAATTTCCATTCCAGCCACAAGTCTGACATGGTGGGTACTATGATCCTCTCATACTGACAATTCTTTAACTTGTTTTAAATTATTAAACTTTAAAGTTATGTGATTTTATCCAAGCTGTTCATATCAGGACAACTTTGCACTGTTTCAAATTTATAACAATGATAGGTGAAATTAAAAAGAAGAAAAGAAAATCTAAACTACATAATCAGGCTGGGGACGGGGGCACCTGAGTGGCTCAATCGGTTAAGTGTCTGCCTTTGGCTCAGGTCATGATCCCAGAGTCCTGAGATCAAACTCTGTATGGGGCTCCCTGCTCAGCGGGGAAGCTGCTTCTCCCTCTACTCCTCCCCACTGTTCATGATCCCTCTCTCTCAAACAAATAAATAAAATCTTAAAAAACACACACACACAGCAAACCAGGCTAAAAGCCAAAATAAACAACTGCAAAGATAAGAAAGGATTAAAGTTACTGGCCTGCTAGTTCCAAAGAATGGAGGTAGATAGAGACTGTTGAGAATGTTCCTGTGTGACAATGAGGATGAAGATGCTCCACATAATCAGAGGTTCAGTAAGGGCATTTCCTTAGAAAAGAGGCTGAGGGGGGACATCTAACCCACTGCTTTGAATTATGATTTTATAGAAAGACAAGGGATAAGCGAAGGGTGATAGAAAGAAAAAGACATGGACCTTGTTGGTAGGAATTCCAACATGCATTAAAAGACTGGGTTCTAGACTCCCTGTGAGGTCAAAAAGACAATCATGAAACTGCTTGATGATGAAGAGTGGACATACAAGAAAGGGGAAAGGAGAAAAAAATAAAACATTTCCATTTAAATGAAATCAAGATGCCAAACCGGGTGAAAAATAAAATGCCAAGAAAGACTGTCATAAAACAATGAAACATTAAAAACAATAAAATTAAAATTAAAAAAAAACAATGAAACATGAATTCGGTCTAGATGAAATAAGCTTTCTAGGATGCTACAAGAGGTAAGTAAAGGAATAACTTATTTATAAAGAACAGACATTCGGAAAAAAAGGCAAAATTAAAACTAAGGCAAGTAGATCCTAAAAAGAATCAATTATGAATAGTGAGAAATAAAAATATAGTGTCAAGAGAATGAAAAGACATGCCTGGAAGAAAATATTTGTAAAGGAAAACATTTGACAAAGGAATGTTTTCCAAAATGTCCAAAGAATTCTTAAAACTCAGTAATAACAATAAGAATACAAACAACCTGATTTAAAAATGTCCTAAAGACCTTGACACCTGCCCAAAGATATACACATAGCAAATAAGCATATGAAAAGATGCTCCACATTATATGTCATCAGGAAAATGGCAATTAAAACAGAAAAGGGATAACAATTCTATTAAAATAACCAAAATCCAGAACTCTGAGAACACCAAATGGATGGCAAGGATATGAAGCAACAGGATCTCTCATTCATGGCTGGTGGGAATGCAAAATGGTACAGCACATGTATTCTTTGCAAATATATAGGGAACATTTTCAGAAATAAGAATGTTTTAAGCCCCATTAACAGAATCAACACATCACAAAGCAAACTATAATCTCTGACTACAATTAAATGAAGAAATAGACCGTTTGGCAGTTTCTTACAAAACTAAACACACTCTTACCATATGATATAGCAATTCCACTCCTTGGTATTTACCCTAAGGAGTAAAAAAGCAATGTAGATGAAAACTTGCACACAGATGTTTATAGCAGCTTTATTCATAATTGCCCAAACTGAGATGCAACCAAGATGTCCTTCAGTAGGTGAATGGATAAGCAAATTGTGGTACATCCAACTAATGGAATATTATTCAGCACTAAAAAGAAATGAGCAACCAACCCATGAAATTACATGGAGGAAATTTAATGCATAATTTCAAGTGAAAGAAGCCAGTCTGAAAAACCTAAATAATGTATGAATCCAACTAAATGACATTCTGTAAAAGGCAAAACCATAGAGACAGCAAAAGGACCAGTGGTTGCTATGGTGTAGGTTGGAGGGAGGGATGAATAGACAGGGCATGAGGATGTTTAGGACGGTAAAACTATTCTATATGATATATACTACAACGGCAGATACGTGTCATTATACATTTGTCCAAACCCACAAAATCTGCAACACCAGGAGTGAGCACCATTGTAAATTATAGACTCTGGGCGATAAGATGTGTCAGCGTAGGTTCATCAATTGTAGAAAATTTACCATTCTAAAGGAATATGTTGATAATGGGGAGGTTATGCATGTGTGAGGACAGAGGGTATATGAGAAATCTGTACTTTCAATTTTGTTGTGAACCTAAAACCATTGTAAATAATAAAGTCTATTTACAAAAAAATCTTTTTCATTTGGAAAATAAAATGGTCCTACATAGTGCATCACAAAATTCAGATAGATAAAAGACCTAAGCAAAACTTTAATGGAGAAAATATAGAAAGTTTTTATGCCCTTGGAGATAATAAGAAATGCATGGAAGAAGATATTTGCAATATAAGGATTAGTACACAGAATATATGAACTACAATTCAAGAATAAAAGTTGAAATATCCCAATGGAAAATAGGTAAAATATAAAGACAATATAAAGAGAAAAAATGCCAGTGGACCAGAAACATACGAAAATAAGTTCACATCACAAATATGAGAGAAATGCAAATTTTCTGAAACATTTTCTTAAACCACTGTAATACTATTTTATACCCATAATATTGTCAAAATAAGAAAGATTTTCCCCTTTCTGTTACAGTTTGTTCATTGTTATAAATTTCATTTCATGTGAAAGAAAGCATCATAAAGAATTTATTAGAGCAGCCCTGGTGGCTCAGCGGTTTAGCGCTGCCTTCAGTCCAGGACGTGATCCTGGAGACTTGGGATCAAGTCCCACATCGGGCTCCCTGCATGGAGCCTGCTTCTCCCTCTCCCTGTGTCTCTGCCTCTCTCTCAGTCTCTCTCATGAATAAATAAAATAAAAAGAATTTATTATATTAAGGGGGGCCTAAATATTTTTAAAATGGGATGTGAATAGATTGAAAACTGTTTCCCAAATCAATCAAATGGTTTATTTAAAAGGTAAGAATAACTAACATTTCCCAGCTTTGTTGAGCCTTCAAATTCAGTCATGCCAGTTCAACTCTATATCGGGCAGAGGTGGCACTGACAACACTCTCAGTGGACTTTGAATTCTGACCAGAGGTGCATCCCTGTAGCCCTGTCATATCTATGAGAGCTGCTGCATAATTCAGCAGTCCCCTCAGTCACACTGTGGAACCCTTAGGTTAGAAGAATCATGAGCCATATTATAAGATAATCATTGGATTATTGTTTGCTGGACTGGAACAGGTCTCAGCAAACTACAATATGTGGACCAAACGCAACCTGTTGCCTGTTTTTGTAAATAAAGTTTTTTTAGAACACACCCATTCATTATATATTGTCTATAGCTGTTTTCATGGTAAACCAGCAGTTAGGCAATAGCAGTAGATATTGTATAATGTGCAAAGCCCAAAATATTATTACCTAAAATCTTCACAGAAAAAGTCTGTAGACCTTGGTCTAGAATAAGATAGCATTTTGCCTTCTAAATAAGCATTCTGTAAACATATTTAAGAACTTAGGTTTGGGGACATCTGGGTGGCTCAGTGGTTTAGCACCTGCCTTTAGCCCAGAGCGTGTTCCTGGAGTCCTGGGATCCAGTACCACATCGGGCTTCCTGCATGGAGCCTGCTTCTCCCTCTCCCTCTGCCTGTGTCTCTGCCTCTCTCTGTGTGTTTCTCATGAATAAATAAATAAAATCTTTAAAAAAAAAAAAAAAAGAAGTTAGGTTTGGATGTCTAGGATAAGAATTAACAGAGTGTTATTTCCAGGGTTAATTTTACTGAATCAAAACAAAGCAGAGGCACTCCATCTGCTTCTTTTAAGCACAATTCTTATTCCCTTGCCAAAGAATAATAGAAGTAGGTATTACAGGTTTCTTGTCTGAGTGCCAATATTAATTCTACAAGAACTCCAATGGTATTTTATTTTCTTTTTTTTCCCCAATGGTATTTTAAAACATATTTATAGTCTATCTGCTAGGGTTACACTTAAATATTCCCAGTCACTACCATTTATCTTACTCCTCTTAGCCTTAACAATATAAAGTTGCCATATTTGCAAATAAAAAATTAAGAAGCTTGTTAAATTTCAATTTCAGATAAACACTGAATAATTTTTTAACACTGAATAATTTTAATATATGTATGTCCCATGCAATATTTGGGACATAATTATACTAAAAAATTGTGTTGCTTATTCAAATTTGAATTTAACCAGATGCTCCATAATTTATCTGGCAATCGGATTACCATCCCAAAAGCTGAACCTTATCCCTCTACTGCCGTCCACAGTGACCATGAACATTCCTGGGACAGATGAATTTTAGATGACTTTAATCAAACTTTTAGAGTATATACTTACCTCTACCTTAAAGGCATATGGATAAAAGATTATCAATGGATGTTAAAACCACTAGGTGAAAAGTTTGTAGGAAAATGGATATGTTTGTGGTACTCAAGTATCATGATGCTGCTCACAGGAGAAAAATATAACTGTTAAATGTTTCCTCAATGTCCATTGCTGAAAATGGGATGAGATATGAGACAAAGTGAAATAGAGGGTATAGGGATGAATTATTTTTGCCAAAACGTTTAACCTGATTCTATCCAAGGCCTTAAATAGGGGAATCCAAATCTGGAGCCCATGGATTTATAAGGGGTCTGTGAATAGAATTTAGGGGGTTCATATCATTCATTGGATGGGGAAAAGGTGAAGTCTCTAACTTCTAATTAAAATTTAACTCTTCCTTTCATTGCAAATGTAGACAACAGATTACAATAGGTTTAGCAGTATCTGGGACTTTTATATTTTTATAAGACATTACAGTTGTGTATACACACAGAGAGAGTTTATACTCAACTTTGAAATAAAATTGGGTGGGAGGTAGAGTTTTGTTTACTGTTACTAAGGTGTTTCAATTAATAAAATCCTGCATTCCAAAAGACTTAGAATACATACTTTAATACCTACTGCAAAGAGAGGCAGTATAGCATGGCATGCCTTGCCTTGGGAAATTACTTAACCCTTCAGTGCCTCTTTCCTCATTTGCATAGTAGAGTAATAATAAAACCTATATATGTGGTTGTTGTGAAGATTAAGAGAAATAACATATTTAAAACCTTTTAGATCTGTGAATAGCACATAATAATTGGCATAAAATATTTGTTACTAAAACCAAATACTATAATTCTAATTATTAAATATACAAGGTATAAAACTAAGCTCAGCAGAAGTTAAACTGTGTGTACTTCTTGGATAATTTTTCTCTTCCCCACTGGAAATTATGCCATAAATAAGTATTGGTTGAGCTATAATATACCTAGCTATCAACCCACCTACATCTTTTCTCAAAAACTGAATCCTTTTCTCTATTATATTGGATGAATTCTCTATTCTCCTGAAATTATACAATTGGTCCTTTGCATCATCAATTTCTTTACCTTTATCTGATTATTTCCATTAGCATGACAACATGTCTTAATATAATTTACTTTAAGAAATCCCTCCACTTGCCATGCCAGAAACCCACCACTCAGTCCCTTCCATTTTTTTTGCTTACTGCAACACTCTTAAAAAGTTATCTTATACAGAGGCACCTGCTCATCAGGGAGCCTGCTTCTCTCTCTCCCTCTGCTGATCCTCCTACCTGTGTGGACCTCTCTGTGTCAAATAACAAATAAAATCTTCTTTAAAATGTTATCTCACACTTCCTGTGTCCTTTTTCATACCTCCCTCAACTTTCTCAAATCAGATTTTCATTTCTACCATGCCACCCAAAAGTTTCTTATCAAGGTCACTAGCTAATATCTTGTCAAGGCCAATGATAATTCTCCATTGTTTTCCCATTTTAGTCTTCAGCAATATTTGATATACTTATTTCCTCCTTCTTACAACATTTCCTTCTCTGTGCTTTAAATTACCATTTCTTCTCAGCTCCCGTAGTTCATCCTTCCTTAACTAGGCCTCTGGACATTGGAGAATACCAAGTTCTGTCATCTGCCTTTCTCTACCTACCCTCTTATCTTTGGTTATCTCAACCATTATTACCATAGTTTCAAATACTATCAAACTTGTATCTCTCACACAGACCTCTTCACTTGTATATCTAAGTGCCTACTCAACATCTCCACTTAACTATTTAATGGCATATAGCTCTTCCGTCACCCCAATCTTCCCCTCTTCAGTAAATGGGGCCAAGACTTTGGGCTCAGACCAAATAAGACACATTTTCCATCCTTGTTTTTCCTTAACACCCAAAGTCAAATCCAACACTATATTTTGTCAGGTCTATTCTTTTTTTTTTTTTTTTTAAGATTTTATTTATTCATGAGAGACACTGAGAGAGAGAGAGAGAGGCAGAGACACAGGCAGAGGGAGAAGCAGGCTCCACCCAGGGAGCCCGACGTGGGACTCTATCCCAGGTGTTCAGGATCACACCCTGGGCTGAAGGTGGCGCTAAACCACTGAGGCACCCGGGCTGCCCTCAGGTCTATTTCTAACATATATCCCGAATCTTATTATTTCTCATAATGTCTACTCTTCTAACTCCACAACGTAGTCCATGCAAATCAATTTCTTCCTGAATAATTCAGCAGCTTCCTAAGTAGTTTCTTATTCTCCTACAGCCCTTTCTCCAGACAAGAGTCAGCATTTCACCTCCAAGATAAAAATTCCCCAATATCTTTCAAAAGTAAAATACAAACTCCTTACCATTCTTCATCAAAGTTTCCATGATCTTCCCCTCAGTCATCACACTCAAACCATGATGACCTTATTTCTTCTGTCCCTTAAATGTACCACTCTTACTTATTTCAGGACCTTTGCAACTGCTTTTGCTTCTTATAAAGCTCTCCCCACCATATTTTCACATGACTGGATCTTTCTCATCATTCAGGGCATTTGTTTGGGAGTTGCCTTATTGACAAAAGTCAACCCCCTAGCCATTTTCTGAAATAATATCCTGCCTTCATGTCCTTGATAGTAAGTAACCTGAAACTAACAGTAACTGAAACTATCTTATGTATTCATTTGCTTATGTTTTATTTTCTGTCTTCCTCTTCTTAAGCTCTTTAAGGCAAGAACTCAGTCTTGTACGCCTCTAAATTCTGCAATTCCTAGTGTGCTTGGCAGATAGTAGGTACTCAGATAAATACATTCCATTGAGTATGAAATTTAAAGTGTTAGGGAAATTTGACACTCAAATGGATACTTGGAAATTCAGAGCTTGAATTTAAGCAAGTAGTAATTGTAGAAACACAAAATTTTCAGTCCCTGGCATAGAGGTAGGTGTAAACAATATTGTTTTCTCTAAGAAAACATACTTGGGAGAGGAATGGGGCAGAACTTTTTAAAAAGGAGAACACAGGGGATCCCTGGGTGGTTCAGCGGTTTGGCACCTGCCTTTGGCCCAGGGCGAGATCTTGGAGTCCCGGGATCGAGTCCCACATCGGGGTCCCAGCATGGAACCTGCTTCTCCCTCCTCCTGTGTCTCTGCCTCTCTCTCTCTCTCTCTCTCTCTATCATAAATAAATAAATAAATCTTAAAAAAAAAAAACGGAGAACACAGGTGAATGATCTGAGAAAAGTAAAACCAGGAGAGTTCACAAAACCCAGATGGCTTTCCAAAATAACTAAATGCTGGCAACTATTACAGAAAAATAAGGAGGATAGAAAAAAGTGAGTGATTTTAATAATTAAGGGGCATCATTACCCTTTTCAACATCCAGTAAATTAACTAAATTATTAAAATTGTTAAAGAATAAACTTAAATGAAATGTAGATCTTGAAAGATCTGTAATGTATGGTTGACACATTTCAGAGGGGCAGTTCTTGCATCGTGGGTTTCAGTCAGAACTAATTGAGGCAAGAGTCACAGAGCCTAATTGTGGCAAAAGTCAGTTAGGGGATTGAACAACGATTGTGTGATGAGAAACTTAAGGCAGAGAATAAAAATCCTTCTTCTGAATTCTTTGGCAACAAAAATATAACACTGGGAAGGATGGTCAAGGGAATAGAAGAGTTATGGAAGAATTTCTGCTATGACAGAGGAATAAGCATAAAGGAGAGAGAAGCCAATGTATAGGAAAGTTAAAGAAAGGGGGAAGGCCCACCTGAGATAATGGAATGGGATAGGACCAGAGAAAACAAATGAGGAGTTAGCCTAGCAATCATTCTTTCTCCTTTTACTTTTATTATTAATCAATGAGCAAACATAAATGTCTACCACTATCTGTCACACTGGAGGTGCTCACTAAATCTGAATCTATCCCCACATCCATGCCCATATTTTTCTCACCATAATTCAATATCCTTCAAGTATATGTGAGAATTTAGCGTGCTAGTTCCTCAAGCTGCCAGGACTCCCTGGTTTTCTCAGCTTTCCTAATTTATTTTTATTTTTATTTTATTTTTAAGTAAACTTTACACACAATATGGGGCTCAAACTCACAACCGCAAGATCATGTCCTAACTGAGTCAGCCAGGCACCACTTTTAGCTTTTCTTAAATGACCCAAACCAGGGTCCTTCTTGGCAAAGAGAAGGTGGGTTCTTCAGTTCTTTTATATGGCTGAAGACACCATGTCACTCACCACCAATTTTTCCCATTCCTAAGAAGTACTGTCTTCCTGCCTGAGGCTCAAGATAAATATGAAAGAAACATCACTGGCATTTGTTGAGTTCCTATGGTGGATTTCATAAAGGGGCAAGCACTATTCCCAGCCCTTTGTATATTAATTATAATTATAAGATTAATTACGTCAATCATTAATACAGAATCCTATAGATAGGGTAGCCCCGGTGGCACAGCGGTTTAGCGCCGCCTGCAGTCCAGGGCGCGATCCTGGAGACCCTGGATCGAGTCCCACGTCAGGCTCCCTGCATGGAGCCTGCTTCTCCCTCTGCCTGTGTCTCTGCCTCTCTCTCTCTGTCTGTCTCTATGAGTAAATAAATAAAATCTTTAAAAAATATAAAAATAAAAATCTGTTTAAAAAAAAAAAAGAATCCTATAGATAGTCTCACTTAGTAAATAAGAATTCCCAGGCACAGAGGTTATCTTATTTAGTCTTACTGTGAGAGGTAGAGTAGGGATTTGAACCCAGGAAGTCTGAAACTTAACCACTGGATTCTACTGCCTTCCTGAGCCATGAAAGGATAAATATCTCCATTGCCTTGGAATCTGCTCCTTTGCCCTAAGAGACAAGCTGCATAAATTTTCAGGAAGGCTATTTTTCAAGAGCTACTTCTGAAAACAGTTATGAATTTTAAACTCTAGAAAAAGTAATTTTTCACATTTATAGATGGTCATTCTCCATGACTCAACTTGCATATTCAAGAGTCCATTTTTATCAGTCAGATTAAGTAGGGAGATCAGAGCTAGATTGCCCTCATATGCTCAAGCTTTCATGTTTCCCATAGGACATGACTCAGAGTATCTGAACAATAAAAATCTACCAATGTGTAATAATTATTATGATGAAGAATAATGATGACTTGACTGGAAAGACTTGTATTGAATCATTCTTCTCTTTATTAAAGACCATCTATGTTAATCAGAAACAAATATTTGTATTCACACAATTGGATCCCCCAAATCAGTGGCTATAATCCACTTGGCTACTACCTGAATTTTTTTTTTAATTATGTCTCCTATTTCCCCATCCCACTTCCACTATTTTAAGTTCTGAAGCTTTGGAATTTAAGAGTTGATTTCAATAGAAGATGAATTAAACATGCTTCCTGGATCAAGACTAGACAGGTTAATTATATATGGACTAGCCTAGATACTTTGTTCTCTAATCAGAAAAAATCCAAATGGAATAATCATTTTCAACATTTTGAAGGCCTCTGACATACAGGCTACCATAGGTGTATTTCCTTTTTGCATTTTCTGCTATTGGAATTCATAATGTAGTGCCTAAATGCAGTCATACTTAAAATTCAATGCAGGGTGTTATGGAATACAGAATCTTCCAAAGTAATTCATTTATAAGCTTTAAAAAAAAAAAAAGCTAAGCGCAAGTAATATTCTTTAAAGTTCTACACCACAAAAAATAAATAAATAAATAAATAAATAAATAAATAAATAAATAAATAAAGTTCTACACCACAAATCAATGACCTAATTTTTATAAAAGAAAAGCATGGGGGACGCCTGGGTGTCTCAGCGGTTGTGCATCTGCCTTTGGCTCAGGGCGTGATCCTGGGATGCAGGATCAAGTCCCACATCAGGCTCCAGCCAGCCTCCCTCTGCCTGTGTCTCTGCCTCTCTCTGTGTCTCTCATGAATAAATAAATAAACATTTAAAAAAAAAAAAGAAAAGCATGGGCTCTTATACTCCTAGCATGACTACAAAAATAAATTCCATATAAATTAAAGATTTAAAAGTAAAATAAATTAAAATACTAGGGTAATTTTTTTTCCTTCTTCAAGTTTTTATTTAAATTCCAGTTAGTTAACATACAGTATAATATTAGTTTCACGAGTAGAATTTAGTGATTCAACACTTATGTACAACATCTGGTGCTCATCACAGGTAGCCTCCTTAATACCCATTACCCATTGAACCCATCCCCCATCCACCTCCCCTCCATTAATCCTCAGTTTATTCTCTAGAGTTAAAAGTCTCTTTACTGGTTTGTCTTTCTTTCCCTCCTATTTTCATCTATTTTGTTTCTTAAATTTCACATGAGTGAAATCATATGGTATTTGTCTTTAGAGAAAGACAAATTATTTTGACAAACTGACTTATTTTGCTTAGCATAATAGTCTCTAGCTCCATCTATATCATTGCAAATGGCAAGATTTCATTCATTTTTATGGCTGAGTAATATTCTATTGTGCATATATATATTGTGTGTTATATGTACCACATCTTCTTTACCCATTCTTCAGTTGATGAACATTGATCTCTTTCCATAACTTGCCTATTGTTGATAATGCTGCTATAAACATGAGGGTTCAGGTATCCCTTTGGATCGATATTTTTTGTATCCTTTGGGTAAATATCTAGTTAGTGCAATTGCTGGATCATAAGGTAGTTCTATTTTTAACTTTTTTTTTTTTAATTTTTATTTATTTATGATAGTCACACACACAGAGAGAGAGAGGCAGAGACACAGGCAGAGGGAGAAGCAGGCTCCATGCACCGGGAGCCCGACATGGGATTCGATCCTGGGGTCTCCAGGATCACGCCCTGGGCCAAAGGCAGGCGCCAAACCGCTGCGCCACCCAGGGATCCCTATTTTTAACTTTTTGAGGAACATCCATGCTGTTTTCCAGAATGGCTGCACCCATTCTCATCAACAGTGTAAGAGGTTTCCCCTTTCTCCACATCCTCACCAATACCTGTTGTTTCCTGAGTTGTTAATTTTAGCCATTCTGACCAGTGTGAAGTGATATGTCATTGTAGTTTTGATTTGTATTTCCCTGATGATCACTGATACTAAGCATCTTTTCACATGTCTGTTAGCCATCTGTATGTCTTCTGCAGAAAAAAATGTCTATTCATGTCTTCTGCCCATTTTCAAATTGGATTATTTGTTTTTTGGGTGTTCAGTTTTATAAGTTCTTTATATATTTTGGATGCTAACTCTTTATTGGATATGTCATTTGCAAATATCTTCTCACATGTCATGGATTACCTTTTAGGTTTTTGAGGGTTTCTTTTAAGATTTTATTTATTTACTTTAGAGCAAGAGCAAAAGAGAGAAAAAGGCAGAGGGAAAGGGAGAGTCTATGCAAGCAGAGGAAGGGGCAGAGGAGGCAGGAGAAGAAGGACACCTTGCTGAGTGTTGAGCCATATGAGGGGTTCAGTCTTACGACCCTGAGATCATGAACTGAGCTAAAAATAAGAGTGGGACACTTAACTGACTGAGCCACCCAGGCACCCCATCTTTTGGTTTTGTTGATTGTTTCCTTCACTGTGAGGGAGCTTTTTATCTTGATGATCTTTATGTATTTGACAGAAAATGAGAGTAAGCACAAGCAGGCAGAGTAGCAGGCAGAGAAAGAGGGAGAAGCAGATCCCCTGCTGAGCAGAGAGCCTGATGCAGGACTCGATCCCAGGATCCTGGGATCATGACATGACCCCAAGCCAGATGCTTAATCAATTGAGCCACCCAGGAGCCCCCTTTTCTGGCTTTTCTATTCCTTCCATTGATCTATGTGGCTATTTTTGTGTCAGTACCATCCTGTCTTTCTTGATCACTACAGCTTTGTAATATAACTTGAAATCCAGAATTGTGAGGTCTCCAGCTTTGTTTTTCTTTTTCAAGATTGCTTTGGCTATTGGGGTCTTTTGTAGTTCCATACAGATTTTAAGATTGCTTGTTCTAGCTCTGTGAAAAATGCTCATGGAATTTTGAGAGGGACTGCATTAAATGTGTAGATTGCTTTGGGTAGTATGGACAATTTAACAATATTTGTTCTTCCAATCCATGAGCATGGAGTGTTTTTCCATTTCCTTCAATTCCTTCAATCACTGTTTTATAGTTTTCAAAATATAGATCTTTTACCTCTTTGGTTAGGTTTACTCCTAGGTATCTTATGGTTTTTGATGCAATTGTAAATGGAATTGCTTTCTTAATTTCTCTTTATGCTGCTTCATTATTTGAGTATAGAAAAACAACAGATTTCTTTAAGCTGCTTTTGTATCCTGCAACATTGTTGAGTTTGTCTATCAGTTCTAGCAATTTTTTGGTGGAGTCTTTTGGGGTTTTCTATATATAGTATCACATCATCTGCAAATAGTGAAAGTTTGATGTCTTCCTTGCAATTTGGATGCTTTTTATTTCTTTTTGTTGTCTGATCACTGTGTTAAATATAGGACTTCCAGTACCATGTTAAATAACAGTGGTGAGAGTGCACCTCTCTGTCTTGTTCTTGACCATAGAGGAAAACTAGGAGAAAAATATTCTTATACTTTCAGAATGTGAAAATTTTGGTCAGCATGATACAAAACCAAGGAACTATTCTTTAAAAAGTGACAGCTGATTAAATAGAAATTTAACTACCATATGAAATTTAACTACACTAGAAAATCTGAAAGATAAATTAAAAACAGGAAAGAATGTATTACACTTCTATGTGATAGATATTTAAATATACTTAACCCAAAAAATACTCACAACTCAAAAAGAGAAAATGAACATAGCTAATTGGATAAAGTTAGGAGTGGATAAATTACAAAAAATACAAGAAACTAATAAACATACAGAAATATATTTAATTTCACTTACTGATCAATCAACAGATTTGTTTAAGTGAGATAATTTTTTAACCCATCAGGCTAAC
The DNA here is from genome assembly GCF_011100685.1 of Canis lupus familiaris. Lineage (NCBI taxonomy): Eukaryota > Metazoa > Chordata > Mammalia > Carnivora > Canidae > Canis > Canis lupus. Next base: position 36,584,742 of record NC_049239.1, on the reverse strand, counting down.
ACAGGGAATAGAAGTGAGAAGGTAGGGAATGACACATTAATTCATCTTTGGATATAATGCAGGCATGCTTAACCTCTTTGTTGAGCTATTAGATAGTATCTGCAGAAAAAATTAAATGTGGATATTATTTATTGCAATAATTCTAATTCTATAGATGATAGAATTAGATGATACTCATTATGACTAGAAGTGTGCTTCCTTCACTCCCTCCTCTCTCTCTCTTCCCCTCCAGCTCTTTAGTTGTGATGTTTCTTCTTTTTAGCTAGCGCAGTAATTTGCTGTCCTCCAGAGAAAGCTTTGGCCACTTCACCCTATGCAGAGTGGATAAGTTCAATTCAGTTTAATTCAAATTTAGCCTAATCAGTATTTTAATTCCTGCCTGGCTTCTGGGTATATTTATCAAATTATCTATTTATCTACATATAAAGGAGGAGTTATTAGATCCCCAAAACTTAATATAATAGAATACATATGGCCATGAAAAGTGGTCATGTACTGATATGGAAAGAGGCCTGTCGTATAGTAAATAATGAAACAAATTACAGAATATTACTTTAAAAAAGAAAGTATGTATTTATCTTTTTGTGTGTTTATATATGTATACACATATACAAATATGCCTTAAAATGTTATTAATAGCAGTTATGTCTGGAGAATGGTTTTCATAGGGAGACTTTCATTTTATACTTTATAAATTTCTGTAATCTTACAGATTATTCACTTATAGGACAATTGCTGCATTTAAAAAAAATTAATGAAAAAACATTAATTCATGTAAAAAAGAAGAGCTGTTTTCATCAAAATAGGGTGACCAGGTGACCACACGGGGCTTTGATTCTTCATTTCACTGTTGCAAACAATATGTCTCCATAATGAGAAATGTGTGCATATACAATCCCCTGACTATTAAAAAAAATAAGGTCATTTGCACATGGATTTACTGAGGTGAAAATCCTGGAACAATGGTTAATATTTTAATTATAAGAAACTTTGTCAATGAGGCATAAAATAGTGAACAAAAACAATGACTAAATTTCACAATCTATGGTATAAAAATAGATTTAAACATTTAAAATAGTAGAGTTTAATTTTAAAGTTACTTTTTAAGAGTTGCATCCATGGTGCTTCACAGGGCCAGGACCCAGTGGGATTAACAATGGGCAGGATATTGGTTAAGACTCTCAGTCTATAGGGAGGGACCACACCCTCACTGAGCATTATGCAGATCACAGAGAGAGAGCTATATAAGCTCTGATTTCCCCCAAGGATTGATGAATAAGCACAAAATAATAGGAAGTGACAGTAAACAGATGACTGAGGTCTAATTTAATGTCATTTAAAGAGACAATATACTTTAAATTGCTCTTCAGAAATTACAGGTTACAAATAAGAGAACAAAAATGTGTTTTTATCATTTTAGTTCACTAATATAAATTTCCTTGTGAAAGAAAGGAGATTGTTAGCTATACAATATAGTTATATTTCAAAGATATGCTAATCTAGGGTAATTTATTTCTTATCTTTAGTAATTTAATCAGTACAAGAAATGAATTATTATAAACACCTAGGCAATTATATATAAAGATGCAAATTTATATATATAATATTTTAAAATATTTATGTCATATAAATAAAACTTAAGCAAGAGGTTTTAACAGTTATGTATTTAACTGATGAATATGCAATGAATATGGATAAGTTCTTTCATCAAATCCATGTCCCAAATCCCACATTAAAAAAAAAACAAATTTGTTTAAAGCAAATTCAAAGATGTCCAGACAACTAAAATATAAATTTGTTCAATACTACTAACCTAGAGATTATTATGTGTGTATATTGATATGATATATACACATAACATATATGCTAATCCGCAATTAGCCAAAATGTTTTTATCTTTTTTTTAGCTGCCATTTTAAATTTGTCAGCCACTTCTTTGCCTATAAATGGAGGCAGCAAGTCTCCTCAGAACAAGCCTTTTTCTATTCTGGAAAGAAGCTCAGGAGTGGCCCTTATTAGTTTCATAAACATAAGGCAAATAGTTACTGCTCCTGGAGAAGGGTGTCATATAGTTCTATCTGTGTCTTGACAAAACTGCCTTCCCACACAGCCATGCAGAGCCAAGGAACATGTAGGGCAGACTTGGAATTCCTGACCCCTTCCCTTTAGAGGTATTAGCACTGTTAGTATAGCTTCACTAATGTAATGAGATGGTCCCCACTGAGATGTGTTAATAGGAAAGGACACCAAGAAACTTCAAAAGAGAAGAATTCCAGGGAAACAACAGAATTCCTACTAATCTGGGCAGAAAGGGGTTAGAACTATTAATATAAATAATGTGAAATAATATGAATATTATTTTCCCCTTATGGCAGGGGCCATAGAAAATTTTAAAAATGGATAGATGGATGATTGATAGAGGATTAAACACATAAATTTCCTAATTCTTCTGAATGTTCATTAAAGTTTAAAATCAATTATTAATTTGTGACATAAAAAAATCTTGAGGTGAATCTATGCTATAAAAGCCTATAATACTTGAACTTGGGTCATAGAATCCATAATGTGTTATGTGCTATTACTTTGTACTCTTGAAAACTTTGAATTACTCAGCTGCAGTTGTGGACAGTATCTGTTGGCAAAAGGGCAGATCTACTCCTCAGAGTCCAAACTACTTAAGAACTCTAGCCTGGCCACCTAGCCCACCGCAGATGTCACTTGTGCTGAAATGACAAGTGGATGTCATTACACCAAGTTGTTGATACCAAATCAGCTAAGGCAACTGTATGTCATAATCCCAAGACAGTTGCTTCATGTTTCTTGCAACAGAAATACCTCCAAGCCATCCAGCACTCATCTCATAGACATGCCCAGAGAGTGCCTCGAGTGCTGGCCACTCAAAGACTTGGCTGTCCCAAGTGAATAGAGATGGTATGTGGCCTTTAGTTTTGAAAGACCTATCCTGAGATGCCTGGGTGGCTCAGTGATGAGTGTCTGCCTTTGGCTCAGGGCATGAACCTGGGGTTCTGGGATCAAGTCCTACATCAGGTTCCCCACGGGGAGCCTGCTTCTCTCTCCCTGTGTCTCTGCCTTTCTCTGTGTGGCCCTCATGAATAAATAAAATCTTAAAAAAAAAAAAGGAAAAGAAAAGAAAGACGTATCCCATTTTCCCTCCCTCAAATTTCATGTATAAGCCTAGATTCTGTGCTGATTGGGTTTCCTGCTTCTACTCTCAGAATGGCCAGACTGATCTTTCCAAAGTATAAATCAGATTGTTGCATTCCCAGCAGTACATAATTCCATTCATTCTCAATCTTTGGTGGATTTTTGTTTCAAGTGGGTTTTGTTTCACTAAATATCTTTAATAATTAGCATTAGACTCAAAATACAGTTCTCTCAGAAACATTATAAATGGGGTGAAAAGGGCAATAAGAGAGAATCTTCCTTACTGGGACAAACCCTCCCCCTTCCACCACACTCAGCTGCAATAGGAAAGGGTGAGGATAGAAAAACAGATAGGGAAGTACACTCAAATGTTAACATTTCACTCAAGTGTCTAAAACAAGCAACTCTCATTTCTACAAAGATAAAGAAATCATGGCAAGAAAGTAGATAAAATGTCTTTATTTGGGGTCTGTGCTGATTTGCACATCTGAAAATAGGTAGGTCTATGGAGCACCTGGGTGGCTCAGTTGGTTGAGCATCCAACTCTTAATTTTTGGCTTAGGTCATGATCTCAAGGGCCAGGGATTGAGCTTTGCTTTGGGCTCACCACTCAGCACAAAGTCTACTTGTCTCCCTCTCCCTCCAACTACTCCCCATTCACTCTTCCTCTCTCTCAAATAAATAAATCTTTTAAATCTTTTTAAAAAAAGAAAATAGATCTCTCTATAAATACAAGCTGAAATATATGAATTTCAAAATGATTTTAATGAAACAATGATTTTCTGACCTGAAGGGCTATAAGCAAATCAAGTAAATTTTGAAAACAGTAAATAAAATCACAAATGGGTTGAGTATATATGTACACAAAGTAGTCCATATAAATAATCCATCTGCAAATTAGACATATAATAGAGAACCAGAAGTAACTTTAAGAAAAGATCCAGACACTGCCACTAGCAAGTATATCTTACAGAGAAAAATAATGCACCTCTATATGTGTCATTCCAGTGTTTGTACACTGAAACTACTCTGTTAAAGAATTAATTTCTGGAAGATAAGATACTTTAAAAATAAGTACTAAAACATATACTGTTAAAAATGATCCAACATTTGATAACATATGTACAATACATGTGTCTTTCTAACTTTAAAAAATAAAAATCACTAAAGCAATAGCATTTCATTTTTATAGAAAACAATCATTAGAAAAATGTATAAATGGAATTCAACTAAAAATAGTTATTTTTATCATGTATACTTTATATTTCTGTCCATATCTTCACCAAAGATTTGTGTTGAACATATATTTATCAATTGGCTATTATTTAAAAATCTATGTTATATATTTCAAAGAAATACAGCAATACAAGATGCAGACATATCTCCTCTCTAAAGTGGGTTCCCATTAAATAGAAAAAGCTTTCATGCTGCCTTTTTGTCTTTTGCTATTTTACTTTTCAAAATCAGCCATAATATAAAGATCTTCAAAGCAGAAAATATACAGGTATATTTATAGAAAAATTATTTTTTAATTAATAAGGACATGGAAAGAGAAATGAGATAGCATTTCTAATGTGTAATGAAGTTCTCACAAAAGCCAAAATACAAGGAAAGTAATGCAATTGGTTTACAGAATTGCATGTAAGATACTATAATCATCATCTTCATTGCTATTTTTCCCCAAAAGCTTTTCTCTTGATATTCAACGAATAAGTGTTTAAAGGTAAAAGATAAAAGCAATGATTTCCCTTTTAATCCTATATTCTGTTTCTAATTTCTAGTCACTACCTATATGTAGCAAAAGACTATTTTCCTTAAACAGAAATCACTGTTTTAAAAGCTATTGTTATTAAAATGCTGCCTTGATTTTTATGTTTCCTGACATCAGGTTATTTGGGCTATATTTACTGTTCGGTGTCCAATGACATTTGCAGAGGGTTTCTAGAACTGAATTCTATCTTTTATCATATCAGCACAAATATACTTTTAGGGGGAAAAAAGGGTCACAGTAAAATGTAACAACTAAATGTCAAACAGGTGATAGGTTAGAAAGGATTAAAACTTCAGTCTAACTTATAATAACACTAATGTAATTGATAGAAGTACTTCAAACCTATATACTGACTTTCAACATAAACCTTTCCACCTTCATCCTCCCTCCCCCACCCTCATCAATTGGTATATTGCTTATGCACCAGAACTGGGAAATATCCCAATTCTGTGGCAAGACCCTGATTTTCCGTAAAATTTGATGGATAGATAATTTTGCTGAAATTGTACAGTAGAATTTTCTGAACTTTTGAGGAGCCATTTTAAAATAATGGGGCTGATTCTCATGCACAGCTTGAAGAAGCAGGGAGGGGGTGATCATAGTAGACAAGTCTAAACAAGCTTTAACCTGGAGCAACAGTGCTCTGAGGCTGGCCAGTTCCCACACCTCAGATGGTGCTAAAGAAATCCACACAGGCTTGAGCGCACACTTGCACACACACACACACAGAACCCACATTAAAAACATGATTTTTAGGGTAAAAAAAAACACTTTACATTAAAAAAATTTAGAAAACATTTTGGAATAAATTTAGATTTAAAAAATTGTATGTGAAATTAAATCTGCAAAAGAATGCATAACCAGTTAAAAGAAGCTAGAGGGGATAAACATGTAAACAAGATTTTTTTAAACTGACCTCAAAATTGTTTTCAAGAAAGTAGAAAAGACCCTTATGATATTTCAAACTGGCTGAGTATCAGAATCATCTGTAGAGCATGTTTAATAACCTAGACCCCTGATTCTGCCTCAGATTGGCTGAATATGAATTGAGCAGAGATGGGGCCTAAGTGAGTCTGATGCTGTCAGGCTTGGAAACTGCTTACCTCAAGATGTTGTTGAAGGTATATTTATAGCATCCAAATGGGTAATTGAGAGAAAGATTATTAGCTAGCCAAAGAATCTAACTTGTTCTAAGAGAAAATTTAAACAAGAGCTTCTACTCTTTCACTGGTTTATCAATAAATATATATTGAGTGACAAGTAAGAACAAGACATTGCTTTACAAAGGTGGCAACTGACTGCATGTGAGAAAAAAGAGATGATTAGTAATAACAATAATAGAAGCTACTATAATTAAAATTCTAAAAATCAAATTAAAAAAACAATAATAGCAGCTAAAACTGTTTCTATGTGCCAGTCACTGTTCTAAACACATAAATATTGCTATTTTTAGGTATTAACTCATTTTACAAGTATTATCTCACAAAGACCCTATTATTATTCCCTTTCTACAGATGACAAAACTGAAAAACAGGGGTTAACTAACTTGCCAAAGACCACAGAACTGGTTAACCAGTATAGTTTAGACTTGAATCTAGGCAATGTGACCTTAGCCCATGTTCTTAAACAGTGTAATACATTGATTTGTCCAGAGAATGGAAAATATATGTTCTAAAGATATGCCATGAACTTTGAACAGGAGTGAAAACTTGATACCAATATTCTACACTCTAAGCCTATGCCAAAATCACAATATAAAATAATTTAATTCCTTGACATAAATGCCATGTTCATACAAAATTCATACCACAGATAAGACACTCAGTAAAGATTCTTATATACATTGCTGAAGCATTTGGAAGATTCTCTGAAACTTATAATGGGCAATATTTATCTAGATGTTAACTCCTAATGAAAATTTTTATCCTCACAGTATGTTCCTGTTGAAACTATTTTTGACGGGTAACACTAAGTTTTCTGCCAAATTTTATCAAAAAATCATACTTGTATAGAATCTCTAAAATATTATATTTGTCTTCTATAGAATTTTAATACAAAATACAAAATGTAATTATAATATGTTGCATTAGATTTGAAAAACAAATATCACAATTTGTTACAAGAAATTACAAGTCTCTAGTCCTAGACTGTAGTTCACAGTCTTTAGTCTTGTTAGGTTAATTAAACAATAATGTTAAAACAATTTGCCTTGTTCAAAACCATTTGGAATTTACCTTAATTGTATTTGTTTGAATATCCTCAATAACAACATTTTTAGCTCTGTATGTTGAATTTAAATTTTTAGAAATACAATTGGGGATCCCCGGGCTGCCAAATATGATTTTTTTAAAGTAAGGTTTAGGGGATCCCTGGGTGGCTCAGCGGTTGGGCGCCTGCCTTTGGCCCGGGGCGTGATCCTGGAGTCCCGGGATCAAGTCCCACATGGGGCTCCCTGCATGGAGCCTGCTTCTCCCTATGCCTGTGTCTCTGCCTCTCTCTCTGTGTCTCTCATGAATAAATAAATAAAATCTTTTAAAAAAATAATAATAAAATAAAGTAAGGTTTACACCCAATGTAGGGCTTGAACTCACAACCCCAAGATCAAAAGTCCCTTGGGCAGCCTGGGTGGCTCAGTGGTTTAGCGCCCTCTTCAGCCCAGGGCATGATCCTAGAGACCGGAGATCGAGTCCCACATTGGGCTCCCTGCTTCCCCCTCTGCCTATGTCTCTACCTCTCTCTCTCTGTGTCTCTAATGAATAAAAAAATAAAATCTTAAAGAAAAAAAAGATTAAGAGTCCCATGCTCTACAGACTGAACCAGCCAAACACTCCTATACAAATACGATTTTTAAACTAATGTTTAAAATCTATTTTGAATGTACAAAGGACCATTTAAATAAAAAGACATTCAATTAACAGGTATATGGAAATGTTTAATCTCAACAGCAATATAGTAAGTGCTAATAAAAATAATGAAATATGTAAATATGAAACTATCAAATGTTAAAATATTAACTCCAGATCCCAAAATAGTTACATTGATACAAGCCTTCTGAAAAAATTATCAAGAACTTTATACACTTATAAACTTAGACAAAAATGTTCATTCTGGTACTATCCTGAGTAAATAATTACAAAGTATTTTATTGCAGGAAAAGAAAAAAAAAGTGATTGTATTACAATAGGAGAATAGTTATTAAGGATAGTATTTTAGTCAAGGTTCACCAGAGAAACGGAACCAAGAGGATATATATAGGTAGATAGCAAGAGATTTATCAGGAGGATTGATGCACATCATTATGAAGGCTGAGAAGTCCTATCATCTGCCATCTATATAAGCTGGAGGCTCAGGGAAGCCCGTGGTGGTTCCGGTCCAAACCAGAAGGCCTGAGAACTAGAGAAGCCAATGGTGTAAGTCCCAATCTGAGTCATAAGGTCAGAGACCCAGGAGCAATGATGTTCCAGGGAAAGAAAAGATGAATGTCCTAACCCAAGCAAGAGAGTACATTTGCCCTTCTTCTTTTTGTTCTATTCAAGCCTTCAATGGATTAAATGATGCCCACCTACACTGGTGAGGGCAATCTTGTTTATTCAGTCTACCCATTCAAAGCTATTCTCCTCTAGAAACACCCTCAGAAACAACCAGAAATAACGTTTTACCCCTATCTGAGAATCCCTTAGCCCAGTTAGATTGACACAGAAAATTAAACATCATATATAATATGGCATAAGTATAATTAGTCCCTTAGCATTGTGTTAAAAAAAAATGCCTACAAATTCAGAATAATTATTACCTCTGAAAAGGAGGCAAAGTGAGGGGAAATGCTGAATTTACACTTTATTTCCTAAAAGTAAAAATATGAAGAAAGGATCTCACAGAGTTGTATTTGGGTTACACAAATATTCATATCCATTTTTTAATGTCTTTAATATTTCCTTGCTTTAAAATGAGAAGAAATAAGAAAGACACTTCCAAAGAAATACATTAAATTTAAAAAGAAAAAAAAAGAAAGACACTTTCCTTACATATAGGAAAATGGGAAACACAAAGCTGGGAAGGAGTATGGTGTGATCACTGGACAGTGGTGAGATTCACTTGACTTAAAAAAGATTCTGGTATTAAGGAATGAGTAAGAAAAGACTTGAACTGATAAGAGAGTCTTGATGGAAGACATACAAAATCAGAGGAACAGAAATGGAAAGATGGCGTTTATTTTTAGAATATAATTTTCTCTTATATTTAAAACTCTGAAACTGAGTACTTTAATTCCAGGCAAACTATGTAGCTGCATCTTTCTTCTTGTGGAGTTAGAGGTGATTTGTTCCCTAGCTCAGTCAAATGATTATCAAATAAACAGTTCAAAATAAAGAAGAAAAAAAAAAGACTGGGGGGGGCGGGGAAACCTTGACTTTCAGGTAAAATGTGTAACTAGAATCCAGAAAAAGGAGAAAGAATTAGGAACAGAAAAAGTATTTTAAGAAATAAAGGCCAAAGATTTGATAAATATTAGAACCTGAGATATCCAAGAAGCTCAACAAATCTCAAGCAGAGAAATCCTCTCCCACCTCAACAAAACACAAAAGATATATCATTATCAAATTACACACAAAAAAATGATAAATAGGGCAGCCCGGGAGCTCGGTGGTTTAGTGCCGCCTTCAGCCCAGGGCCTGATCCTGGAAACCAAGGATCGAGTCCCCACGTCGGGCTCCCTGCATGGAGCCTGCTTCTCCCTCTGCCTGTGTCTCTGCCTCTCTGTCTCTCTGTGTCTGTCAAGAATAAATAAATAAAATCTTTTAAAAAAATTCTTAAAAGCAGCAGGCAAAAAACTCATTATACATCAAGAGAAACTCAGATAAGTATGATATCCAATGTCATATCAGAAACTCATATAACCAGAAGACAATAGAACAGCACTTTAAAGTTTGTAGGAAGGAATGCCTGGGTGGCTCAGAGGTTAAAGCACCTGCCTTGGGCTCAGGGCATGATCCTGGAGTCCCGGGATCCAGTCCATGTCAGGCTCCCTGCATGGAGCCTGCTTCTCCCTCTGCCTGTGTCTCGCCTCTCTGTCTCTGTGTCTCTCATGAATAAATAAATAGAATTTTAAAAGAAAAAAAATATTTGTGGGAAAAAAATCTATTGATCTAGAATTTCATATTCAGTGAAAATATTTTTCAACAATGAAGATGAAATCAAGATTTCCTCAGACAAACAAAAAAAGAAATGTTTTACCAAAGAGATATTTAAGGAAGTTCTTCAGGTTAAAGGGAAAACAATCCAAGTGGAAACTTGGATTTGTTAAGGAATAGAATGTAAAAACCCATAAGTATATAAGTGATAAAAGACACTTTCTCTTTTTAAAATCTCCTTAAGGGATCCCTGGGTGGCGCAGCGGTTTGGCGCCTGCCTTTGGCCCAGGGCGCGATCCTGGAAACCCGGGATCGAGTGCCACATCGGGCTCCCGGTGCATGGAGCCTGCTTCTCCCTCTGCCTGTGTCTCTGCCTCTCTCTCTCTCTCTCTCTGTGACTATCATAAATAAATAAAAATTTAAAAAAAAATCTCCTTAAAAGGAACTGTTTCAATAAAAATTAAAAACATTTTGTGTGTTTAACTATGTATAAGTAAACTATATGGTAACAGCACAAAGAGCAGGAGAGATAAATGGAAATATATTGGTATAAGTTTCTTAGATTATTATAAAGTAATAAATATTATTCAAAGATAGACTAGAAAAAGTTAAATACATGTACTCTACGTCTTAGAACAATATATCTTCATACACACAAAACAAATAAAGATATATAGCTAACAAGCCCATTGTAAAGATAAAATCATTAAAATAACACATATTTAATTCAAAAGAGGTCAGTAAAAAATACAGAGGGAAATAATTTAAAAAATAAGAATAAATAGAACACAAATGACAAGATAGTATAACTAAACCCAATCATATCAATAATTATATTAAATGTAAATGGTCTAAGCACACCAATTAACAGTAAGAAATTATCAGATTGGAGGGAAAAGCAAGACACAAATATATTCTTTTTACAAGAAACACATTTGAAAGACACAATAGGTTATAAGTAAAAGGATCAAAAACAATATCTTGCCATAACACAGTGAAAAATTTCAGTAGTTATAGTAATATAAAACAAAGTAGACTTCTGAACAAAGACTATTAGCAGTAATAAAGAGAAAATAATGATTTTTAAAAGTCAATTCATCAAGAAAATATAACAATTCTAATAGCAAATAGCAGCAATGTCCACAATATCCAAACTATGGAAAGAGTCCAGATGTCCATCAATAGGTGAATGGATAAAGATGTGGTATATATATATTGAATATATTATATATATAATGGAATGTTACTCAGCCATCAAAAAAAAAAAAAAGAAATTATTACCATTTGCAACAACATGGATGGAACTAGAGGGTATTATACTAAGTGAAATAACTCAATCAGAGAAAATTATGTGATTTCACTCATATGTGGAATTTAAGAAACAAAACAGAGGATCATAGGGGAAAGTAAAATAAGATGAAATTAGAGGGAGACAAACTATAAGAGACCCTTTACTATAAGAAACAAACTGAGGATTGCTGGAGGGTAGAGGGGGACAAGGTAATTGGGTGATGAGCACTAAGGAGGGCATGTGATGTAATGAGCACTGTGTGTTATATGCAACTGATGAATCACTGAACTACCTCTGAAACTAATAATACCCTATATATTAATTAATTGAACTAAAATAAAATAAAATTTTAAAAAATAAAGTAACATTTAAAAAAGAAAATATAACAATTCTCAATGTTTTTTTTAAGAATTTATTTTTAAGTAACCTCTACACTCAACCTGGGGCTTGAACCCCAAGATCAAGAGTCGTGTGCTCTACTGACTGAGCCAGTCAGGCACCCCAACAATTCTAAGTGTTAATGGATTTACTAACAGAGCTTCAAAGTATAGGAGAAAACACTGAAAGAACTAAAAGGAGAAATATACAAATTCAAAATTGCAGCGACTTGAACAATACTACCAAGCAGCTTGAGCAAACTGACATTTATGGTATACTCCAACAAAGCAGAACATTTATTTAGACCATATTCTGAGCTATAAAACAAATCTCAAAATTTTTCAAAAAAAATAAAATTATTCAAGATATGCTCTCTGACCACAATGAAAATAAATCAGAAATAGTAACAGAAAGATATGTGGAAATCCCCAAATAATTGGAAATGTTTAACACACCTCTAAATAACAGTAAGGAAATCACAAAGAAACATCCTAAATTGGGACAGCTGGGTGGTTCAGTGGTTGAGCATCTGCCTTTGGCTCACAGAATCCAGGATTGAGTCCTACATGGGGCTCCCTGTGGGAAGCCTGCTTCTCCCTCTGCCTGTGTCTCTGCCTGTCTCTCTATATGTGTCTCTCATGAATAAATAAATAAATATTTAAAAAAGAAAGAAACATCCTAAATCTTTTGAACTGAGTAGAAATGAAAATATAACACATTGAAATTTGGTAGCAACTAAAGCAGGGCTTTGAGGAAAATTTATAGCATAAAATGTTTATATTAGAAAAGATAAAAGGTCTAAAAACAATGATCTAAGCTTCTAACTTAACTTTTTTCTAACTAGAAAAAAAAGAATCAGGCTTTATGTAAGCAGAAAAAAGAAATCAATAAAGAAAAAATCAATGAAATAAATAGCATAGCAAAAAAATAGAAAATCAGTTAAATCAAAAGTTGCTTCTCTGAGTGGGGAAAAAAATAGAAAGACAAACCTTGAGAGACTCCTAACTCTGGGAAACAAACAAGGGTTGCAGAAGGGGAGGAAGATAGGGGATGGGTAACTGGGTGACAGGCACTAAGGAGGCCACATGATGAGATGAGCACTGGATGTTATACTCTATGTTGGCAAATTGAATTTAAATAAAATATTTTTTAAGATGCTTCTTGGAAAATATCAGTAAAATTAATAAACTTCTAGCTAGATCAGTTAAGAAAAAATTAAAAAATAGAAATTATCAATACAAAAAATTAAAAAGTAAATCCTACAGATTTTACATGGATGGTAAATAGAATATTTTTAATATCCTTATGTCAAAAATTTGACAATTTAGATTAAATAGATAAATTCCTTCAAAGACTACTAAACTATTAAAGGTCAGTTAAAAAGAATTAATTACCTAAATAGACATATTTCTAATAAGAAATTTAATTCTTAGTAACCACCTTCCCAATAAAGAAAATGGCTCTATTGATGAATTTTAAGTCACAATATTAACAGACAAAATATGTATATGAAAATGTAAATAACTGGAGAAAAACAACAGTAGTTGACAAAGTATTTGACATACAATATGACCTTAAATAAGCAGAGATGTCTAGTAACATTTATCAAATTATTCTTTCTTCATAATTTGTAAGGCCATCACTCTCATGTTTCAAATATGACATGGACTTGTTCCTGTACATTTTATTCACTCCCATTGATTTGCCAATCTCTGCATTAATGCCACAGTAACGAATACTACTGTAATGATTTCGACTTTCTAATAATTCCTCATTCCTGATAGGACAGTTCTTCAAGATTGTGGTAGCAATAGTCTGTTCTTCCTTCTCAAATTTAGCAAGTTCCATGGACAATCTTGTTGGATTCCGAGTGGAATCTCATTGAATTTATAGATTAATATAAGGGAGAATTTATATCCTTATGATATATAGAGTTCTTACTTAGAACTTAATATATCTCTGCTTATTCCATATTTTATATTTGAAAATATTTTATAGTTTTTTTTAAGATTTTATTCATTTATTTATTTGAATAAAAAATAGAAAGCCCGACACAGGACTGGATCCCAGGACCCTGGGATCATGACCTGAGCTGAAGGCACTGAGCAACCCAGGTGGCCTTTATAGGTTTTTTGTTTTTGTTTTTGTTTTCGTTTTCATAAAAAGCTTTATATATCTTTTGTTGGGTTTATTCCTAAGTAACCTAAACCATTTTGTTGATTCCAGAACACATTTTTTTTTTTTTTTTTTTTTTTTTTACATTTGAACTCTTTAAATTGGAATGTCTCTGATAGATGTTATCTTACAGGGACACCTGGGTGGGTCACCGGTTGAGCGTATGCCTTCGGCTCAGGTAGTGAAATCGGGTGCAGGGATCGAATCTCACATCGGGCTCCCCATAGGGAGCCTGCTTCTCCCTCTGCCTGATGTTATCTTACAATCAACAACAACAAAAGACCTTTCAAAGTCAATAGTTAAACTCACCAACATATTTTATCAATTTATATGATCACCATTATTTCTTGAATTTGTTGCCTTGTGAGTTCACTTCTTTTCTTGCTAAAGTCTAACCTTTCTTAAGCTCCTTGAGGGATCCCTGGGTGGCGCAGCGGTTTGGCGACTGCCTTTGGCCCAGGGCGCGATCCTGGAGACCCAGGATGGAGTCCCACATCGGGCTCCCTGCATGGAGCCTGTTTCTCCCTCTGCCTATGTCTCTGCCTCTCTCTCTCACTGTGTGCCTATCATAAATAAATAAAAAGATTTAAAAAAAAAAAAAAAAGCTCCTTGAGTAAGTCTAAAGTCCTAAAAACTTGTTTGCTGTGTGCCTACTATCTGATGCTATTGTGAATAGTATACAACTCAGAATCAGTAGATGGATGGTTCAGTTCCAAGAAATCAAACTGTATCTCTGTTTCCCCCTTCACTCAGTAGGCCTAGAGGTCTCTATAAATCCATTAAGTCCTGTCAGTAGGTCTGCAAATTTTTTCAGCCAGCTTTTCTGAGCTACACCAAGATTGGGGTTAGAAGGATTGCAAAACCCTGTCCCTACCTTCACACAGTATCCTTCAGTTAGGTACCACAGATTACTTCCAACCAGGAGCCCAGCAGGCCTGTGGCTTCAGTTCTGCTCACAGCTTGTGTTTCTATTCTACCTTTGGCTCATAGTAGTATTTGAAATACTTAATACAACAGAGCACCTCCCAGATATAAAACAATCACACCATATGCCAGCTTGTAAAAGAAGAGGAAGGAGGAGGAGGAAGAAGAGGAGGAAAGAAGGAGAAAAAAATGTATGTGATGTCTGATACTGACTTAGAAAATGCATCAAAAATGGTCTGATGGATGGAGAGATGGATAAACAGATACCATTTGATGAAACAAACATAGTAAAATGTTAATTCTAGATTCTAGGTGGTAGGTACATGTATGTTCACTGTAAAATTCTTTTGACATTTCTGTCATTCTGTCATTTCTGTCATTCTGACATTTCTGTATGTTTGAAAATTTTAATAATAAAATATTGAAGATATTTTTTAATTACAAAAGCCATGTTAAGGATGTACAGGATGAAGTACAGCCCTTATACAATACGTCAAAGGGCTGTGAAATCAACTTAGTGGGTTCACACCAGCATTTTGATAGTGTCTCCATGTGGTAAGGTTAAATCCTGTTTTGAAAAATGTTTGTTGGGCAGCCCAGGTGGCTCAGCAGTTTAGCACCGCCTTCGGCCCAGGGCCTGATCCTGGAGACCCGCCTCTCCCTCTGCCTGTGTCTGCCTCTCTCTCTCTCTTTCTCTGTCTCTCTCTGTGTCTCTCATGAATAAATAAATAAAATCTTAAAAAATAAATACATTTTTTAAAAGGTTGTTTTATAAAATGTGGAGAGGTGTGAATATAATACTGAATTGTAATGTAAAGTATATCTTTTCTGCTGTGAATTATGAAATGTTATTTTTAAGGATTTCAATCAAAGAAGTTCAAAAGCCACCAATGCAGACGTGGTCAAAAGCTCAAAGTTCACCTCTTCTCATCTCAAGGGACTATAAGAAAAAGAAATGAGAAAGAGGTGGTGTGGGATGGGCGCCTGGGGACAGTATGTGGAGGGAGAGCTGAGGTTTGGTCTACTATCTCCCAGTTTAGAGAGAAGCAGGTGTGTTAGGTATGTTGAGGAGGCTAAGGGCAAAAGGGTTCCACCTGGATTCTCATTTGATAATCCAGGAGATGACTGTATTGAGGCTGTCCCCTTTCATAAATCTTTGGCAAAAGTGAAAAGGATGGAGCCACAAAGTAAATGCAGTGGAAAAGTATGTAGGAGGCAGAAAGAGGATCATAACCTGGCTTTCTTGAGTCATTTTCAGTTGGGGTATGGATAAGACCTACAAATTCTCACATAGCCACTGGGTAAGTAAAAGGTACAAAGTCGAAAGCCAGAAGTGCCAAGATAATTAAGGGCCAAAATGTGCACGTTGACTGCACTGTAGAGGCCGTTAGGGTGACCTAGTTAGGCCATGGGCAAGATGAAGAATGTGGCAGAAACTCATTGAGAGCCAAACTAATGCAAAGGCTTCTCCAGGGAGTGCTCCTGACCAAGCAGAGAGCAGTAGTAGTTCAGGAGTTACACCAGCGATAAATCTCAATAAGGACAAGACCAGTGATGCTCCAGCAGTTGGAGACCACAGGGCTCAAAGAACTACTTTGACTCCCTGGCACCATGAAGGCTTCAAAATATTTTGGAGTCATATACTATTTAAAAGAAATTAGAGGGGATCCCTGGGTGGCGCAGCGGTTTAGCGCCTGCCTTTGGCCCAGGGCGTGATCCTGGAGACCCGGGATCGAATCCCACGTCGGGCTCCCGGTGCATGGAGCCTGCTTCTCCCTCTGCCTATGTCTCTGCTTCTCTCTCTCTCTCTGTGATGACTATCATAAATAAATAAAAGTTTTAAAAAAAAAAAAAAAAGAAATTAGAAAACTATGTACCCCTTACTGAGAAACCTGTATTTTAAGTTGCCACTGGAAATGTTTTATGGCTAATTTAAAAATAGTTGCAAAGGATGTCTTTTCTGGCATATAAATACTGGCATTACTAAATAAAAATGTTTAAATTTTTTTAATCTATCCAGTGAGTTATGTATCAGTACAACCTTATATTAACCATCAAACATTTTTCAAAATATATGGAAAAACTCTTAATCAGAAAGTTTACATGTTTCTTCTTCTCCTCAACCTCATATTTCTATCCCATTTCTTCCTTAACAGAAACACCTAAAAAACAACAAGGAAAGGTGCAGAGCCCCTGCAAGGAGTTTATGGCACCAATAGTTCAAACTGTCCCTTTGTTTGAGGTCCTATAGGGTTTTTATACTCCAGGGTGAAGCACCACAGCAGATTCAGGATGAGGGAGAGGTATAATTTGCCTAAGAATAATAGAAGATGGGAAAGGAGAAGTGGCATATACCACCATTGCAGGCACATTCACAGAACAATTTTAGTAAAAAGTACACGCGGAAGTTGAAAATCTCGTCATTTATTCCTTAAGACTATTCCTCCTGGGGCACCTGGGTGAATCAGTAGGTTAAGCATCTGCCTTTGGCCCAGGTCATGATCCTGGGGTCCTGGGATGGAGCCCAACAGTGGGCTCCCCACTCAGTGGGGAGCCTGCTTCTCCCTCTCTCTCTGCCCCTTCCCCCTTCTCTCTCTCTCCTCTCTCTCTCTCTCTCCTCTCAAATAAATAAATAAATAAATAAATAAATAAATAAATAAAATCTTTTAAAAAAAGAAAAGGAAAAAAAAACCTTCTCCTCCTGGTATTTGTGTATCCTCAGAGGAAAAACTCCAGTTGACTTAGCACTCTCTTCCCCCTATAAACCCAGATGCCTTCTTGGAGGAAACACAGAAGGACAGAAATATGAGCATCTGAGCCTCCTTATCTAAAAGGCTGAGTGTTAGCTGAAAGATTGGTTAAATTTTTGGGTCTCAATCAAATTTGCTTTTACTTTCCCTAATACCATGAGTGTCACCTTCCATGAAAAGTCAAATCAGATTTAGACAAAATCTTAGAAATACTTCTTTGCACATCTTGTATAGTGTTTGTGTGACTTTGCTTACTTGAAACTCACTCCTAGAGTAAATTCCAATATATGTTTTTCAAACTCAGTGATTCTCATTCCCTATCCATAGTCCTCAACCACTCCAGAATCTCAGATGCTCCACTTCTGAGGTTGAAGAAGGCCATTAGCCAGCCTCAGTTTCACATTCGAAATGGGCCACATATTTAACCATTTTCCTTACCTCCAAGTAAAGTTATCCATACAGCCAAAAAGATACAGTGACAGAAATTACCGAAAAAAATAGTTATAAAACTTTTGTCCCATCACCAGACCATCCTCTCTATATGGGTTATGAATTAATATTTTTAAATAAATTTTGTAATTATCATAAAAAATGGAACAAAATGTCATGGGGGGTTGTTGACAGAGTTAATCTTAAGTGTAGTCATATAAAATCTACCCAATGATTTTTAAATCCTGTTTTGATATTTCTTCATTACTATACTGTGAACCTCAAAAAAAGTAGGAACCACACTCAACCTATGAGACATCTAAATTATACCCACTGCTCTTATTTCCTCAACATCAATTTTTCCTTAACTGTTCACTCTAAGGTTTCATCGTCTTTCAAAGATCACCAATAACCTTTTGTGTATCAAATATAACTTGTTTGAAAATAAGTCTTACTCACTCCTAGGTTCATACCGTTACCTATATGAATCTCTTTAAAAGCCCTCCCCATACTTCAGTTAACGAAGCATACCTTGCCCACTCTAACAGCAAAGATGGAGCTCCACTCCCCTTATAACTCTGCCTTTTCGTCTCATTTTAGACAAGTGTCTCAATTGCCCTACCTACAATATTAATAAAAGTATTATTTATATGTGGAACCAAAAAAATTGTCGAACTCATAGAAACAGGGAGTGGAGAAGTGGTTCCCAGGGACTGCAAGTGCGGAAAATAGGAAGAGGTTGGTAAGAGGGTAAACTTTCAGCTATAAGATGAATAAAGTCTGAGGATCTAAGGTATGACATGGTGACTATAGTTGATAACATTGTATCATATCATTGAAATTTTGCTAAAAGAGTAGAACTTGAATGTTCTCATCAAGAAATATATATAAATATATGAGGTGATATATGTGTTAATTAACTAGATGATAGGAATCCTTTCACAATGTCATATCACCATGATGTACACTTAAGTATCTTACAATTTTATCAATTATACCTAAATAAAGCTGAAAAACATTAATCATAAAGATAATGATGATAGCTAACACCTACCGACCACTTCCTATACCTCAGGTACTGTTAAAGGTTTGATATACATTAACTTGGGGCACCTGGGTGGCTCAGTTAGGTAGGCAGCTAGCTGCCTTTGGCTCAGGTCATGATACTGGGGTCCTGGAATGGAGCCCCATTTCGGGCTTCCCTGCTCAAGAGGGGAGTATGCTTCTTCCTCTGCCCCTCCTCCTGCTCGTGCTCTCTCTCTCTCACTCTCCCTCTCTCAAATAAATAAATAAAATCTTTAAAAAAAGAATTTTAAGAGTTTTATATACATTAACTATTTAATCCTCATAACAATCCAATGAGGTAATTATTATTGTTGTTGTTACTCTTATTATTATCTATAAATTTAGAGATTAGGTGACCTCTAAAGTTCACTTCAATCTAAAAATGTTTTCATTCTATTTTTAATCTTTTTTTAAGTTCCCTACAACATAGAATCTGTATCACATAGTTTTAGTACTTAAGTACATATTAATAAACAGGTTTCTTTTTTTTTTTTTTTTTTTTTTTTTTTTTTTTTTTTTAAATTTATTTATGATAGTCACAGAGAGAGAGAGAGAGAGAAGCAGAGACACAGGCAGAGGGAGAAGCAGGCTCCATGCACCGGAGCCCGATGTGGGATTCGATCCCGGGTCTCCAGGATCGCGCCCTGGGCCAAAGGCAGGCGCCAAACCGCTGCGCCACCCAGGGATCCCAATAAACAGGTTTCTTAAGAGTTTCATGTGCCCACGCTTTATTTCCAAAACAAGAAAGGAAGCTTCCCCAGGGCAAGATCTTGGATAGTTCTGCACTATCTTCAATATCATTCCATCTGGTTAATGCACAGATGGAACACATAAAAGGCTATTCAACACTCCATCATTTGAGTCTGTCTTCTTTGGCCCTCCAATCTTTTTTTCAGAGTGGAGAGATCTTTTTTCACCAAACGAGGTAAGGTTAATTCAGTGACTACCACAATCATAGTCCCTAAAGACACCACACCATATAGTTTATTTATAGGGACCCTGACATACATTGAAAGTCCTACAGGTGTCCATCTGGTGGTTAAATGGCAAATAGTTTGTGACCTATGTGCATGTGTGTGCGTGTGTGTGTGTATTATATATATAATTTATTTTGTTTTATTAAGATCAGAATATCTTATCTACCAAACACCAATTTAAATGTAGATCATATTAAAAGAGACTTTTTAAATTTTGAATATAAAATTCAATGTCAGAAGTATAATTAGGGTATCCAGACTGAATTCTTTTCTGCTAGAACAGCACTGTCCAATAGAACTTTTCAAAAAAAAAAAAAAAAGAACTTTCAATGATGATGTGGCTATTGAGCATCTGAAATATGGATAGTGAGACTGAGGAACTAAATTCTTTAATTTAATTTAATTTAATTTACTTACATTTAAGAACCATAAGGGTTCTTAGTGTATTGGGCAGTACATCTCTAGAAGATATAACTCACCTGTGGCTTGCCAAGGCTGAAGACTAGGATCTTTCCAGTTGTTTTTACTTATGCGGTCATTATCTTTTATGAAACTTTCAATATTTACTTCGCAGTGAATAATAAGTGTTGATAAATGGACTCTTGCTGTATCCTTTATCCATGTATATGATTTACTTTATTTAGGAACTTAAAATCTTTTAAAAATATAACAGAATGCTGATTGTTTTTAGGAAATTACATAAAATTTATTTTTTGACATAATCACTTTGAAAAATTTTGAAGATAGTGATAATGTTATACTCCTTTGCATCTTTGTTACAGATGTAAAATATAAGCAAATAATAAGTTATATTATTTTTATAACATTTTAAAAATTTTTATTTATTTATTCATGAGAGACACACAGAGAGAGAGAGAGAGAGAGAGAGAGCAGACACAGGCAGAGGGAGAAGCAGGCTCCATGCAGGAAGCCTGATGTGGGGGGACTCGACCCCGGGACTCCAGGATCATGCCCTGGGCCAAAGGCAGGTATTTAATTGCTGAGCCACCCAGGCGTCCCAATAAGTTTTATTATTTAAAAATCAGCAATTTATTGTTTTATTTAACATTTATTCAAGCTAATGCTATTAACAACAACAGGTGAGAGGAAACCACTGTATGCCTCTTAATAAAATAAAAGCAAGGCAACGATTTCCAAAACATTTACACTGAGTCTCCCTTTCATCAATCAGTAGTCAGACTTAATAATCAAAGATCTTAACTAACAATTACTGACAACACTGATCAATCTGAATAGAAAATAGAAAAATGCTAGTCAATCCTCAAGACAGTTGGTTTTCCTCCACCTAGGAATATGCCTTCAATACTGCTTTAGTTCTTCAAGGGAAAAAGAAAATTTCATATTCTTGTCCATTCACACAAACCTCTCAGTGAGCATTATTGTTTTGGGAAGAGGGGGCAGGCAGGCAGGGGGCCCAGGATGTTGACGGAACAGATAGGATGTCAGGTGAAGATAGAATGCTGTGCCCTCTCTAACCAGCTGAAGACTCGGCATGATTGTTTTCTTACAAATAATACCTGTGGGTGTTGAAACTGTTCAGGGAATCTATCAAACACACTCTTTCACTTTGCTGCTGTAACTCTATAAAATTTATTCTCATTTCAAAAGAGTCATAGGCAATAATACCTGTAGGTGGTTGAGTAATTTAAAGAAAATTTGTCAGGTCTACTTCCACTTACTTTACCAGAACAATTCTATACTTATTTGAAGGTTTTAAAATGCAACATTTTGTACTCAGTATGATTAAAAATTTCAAAATAAGAGCCCTTTGTCTAAAGAGTTTTCTTAAAGAACATATAATATTAGGATGTTTGAGAATAAAACTTTGATCCAAAAAAGGAAAATAAATTAATGTTGAATCATTTCCATTTTTTACAATTATAGAAATCATTCACACATAGATGTATGAGAACAAAAAATGCCTAACCAGTGTGATAGTAGGGAAAAAATGCATTATTAAATAAATGCCAAATTATCATTCTCAGGAAAATCTGAAGGCCTAGGTCTATAAACTTATAAAAGCTACCTATACAAATTGAAATATATATAAATGGAAGATTAAGTTAATAGCCTTTCCAGATTACTTAATTTTCCTTAGTGAGTCATCTATATCTATATTAAGCTTACTGTATATTAAGTATCATAGAAAACTTAAACTCAGATTTTTTTAAAGTTTTCTATTATATAATTAGCATTTTCAGTTGCAAGTTCAAAGGAGAAAAAGCTCAATAATGCTTAGTTTAAAAATGTATTTTCCATATTAATTCATTCAAAAAAGTTTTAAAAATCTTTTAATTGATCAAAAAAGTGCTAATACTTGTTATAGTGTTTTTAGACAGTTAAACTGTTTTAGTGATTTAAAGATGAAGACATACTTTTTTTAAATATTTTTAATCTCCAAGTGGAACTTAGTCTTCATTAAAATGTTCATAATCACATATGCAAGAAAGCCTATCTTTCTATGTAATCATTTTAAAATATCATTTTTAAGAAAGAGCTCTTATCTTACTTGGCTCATTTCTTGAAGGATTGTTTATTAAAAGGTACTCAGTTGAGATGCCAAAGCTCTCTGTTTTTGCACAACTGAATTACCAGGGAAAAAAGGAAAACCCTTAAATCTAATTTTTTTTGAAAAAGTGAGTTATTTAATAAATAGTTTTCATGGTAAAAAGTCCATATTTGAGCCAGAGATACATATTTGACATTTGGTAGTATAATTCTAAGAGAATTAGAGAAAAATACAGATTCAAAGTTTTTCTCCTGACCTAAACAGCTTTATGACAAGTGAAAATGAAATGTTCCATGATAACAAATGTGTCGTGGATAAATGATGGAAAATAAACAGTATTTCAATATGATTTCCTGTTTTATCCCATCCTGGTTTTTGTCCCTCTCTGTAATAATTACCTATGCACAAACTCTAGATGGCAATATTGCACTTACTGTACTTTCAAGAAAATTGTCACAGTCAGTCCGCACATATCCTCTTTATCAACATTTTATGTGCCACGGATCTATAGCCTCTTATTATAAGTGTAATGAAGCAGAAGTTATTGAAGCATTTTATTGATTGCTCAGATCACAAGTTTACTGCCATACTGAATTGGCACCTTACTCACTGAAGCAAACTGCTGACACCTTTTTTAAAAAGTGACAACTACATCTATTTCATGACCAGAAATCCATTTTCATCTCTATCAAGACAAGAATGCAATTTTCACTTCATTTAACTGATGTTAGGCCTGCTCAAAGCATGACACTTAGAAAAAGACACAAGTTTAAGGTTCTTAAAATACTTCAAGTAACTAGAATGCAGCTTGGTTTCAGGGAAAAAAAAAACCAACCATCATTCGAATCTACAAGCAACCTAATATACTAAAACATTACCTATCAGAACCTTCAGAAGTAGTTTTCAACTACTTGAAACATCTGCAACACGATTTTAATGTTTTTAATAGTGAGCTATATTTATATATTAGAAATTTTATTCCAAGCTTTCAAAAGACATCAAGAAGTTCAAAATTGAACAATTTTGGGTATTGTCCCATGAAGGTTAAGTCAAGGAAACAGCCCAATTATATATATATATATATATAAGCCTATATATATATAAGCCCAATTATATATATATCCCATATATACATAAGCCCAATTTTATATATATAGATAGATCTAATGTATAGCAAGTGACTATAGTTAATAATACTATATTACATACTTGAAAGTCGTTAAGCATGTAGATCTTGAATGTTCCCACCACAAAAAAAGAAATGGTAATTATGTTAGATGATAGAGGTATTAACTAACCCTACTATGGCAATCATTTTATAATATGTTAGTGTATCCAAGCATCATGTTTATACCTTAAACTTACATAATGTTATATATCAATTATATCTTAATAAAGCTGGGAGAAAGTAGCTGGCATACCAAAAATAAAGAATATATAGAAAATGAAATAGAAATAGTTACTCCTTCAGTCATGTTAAGACCAGTAAATGACTTTGATTGACCTAAGATACAAGATATTAAAGGACAAACTTTCAATACTTCTTTTATGGAAAATTAAAATGTTAACATTTCTTTAAAAATACTTTTTGCAATCAATATATTCTGTTAGCACTAAATGTAATTCAAGCATATTTTGAACCTTATCTATTCTGAGTAGAATTATATTATTATTATTATTATTGGTTTGGTATCTAAGTATCAAACTTATTAATAGCATGGGTAAAGTGAGCCAACATTAACTTAGGAAAATTTTTTAGCAAAATCTAGAGCTTTGGTAGAGGTTAGTTTAATGTAATAATAAAATATATTTCTGTTTTAAACTGCAAAACCAATGTATGCTAAAGTTGATGGTCATTTCCATATCTAATTACATGCCTGCAAAATAAAGTTATAGTACGATTCCAATTTAAAAAGTGAAACCCAATTTTTAAAATAGAGACTTAATGTCTAAGATTTTTAAACCCAACACATGAAATATGGAACATTTAGAAATAAAATATAACAGCATTCAAAAAAAGCACCTGGCTTAAAATAATAAATAAAAAGGACCATATACACAAAAAACTGGAATCACTCAGGCAGAAAATTATAGTTTTCAACAAACTTCATTAAGTATTGGTCTAGTACAAACAGCCCAAGTACATATTTCTAAATTAAAATTGCAGAAATAGAACACTTCCTTGCAGCTTCAGACATAAATAGAAATTTTCAGTGTTTTTTTTTTTTTTAAGTTTAGAAAATTCTCCAACGGTTTAAGAAATATATGGGTGTATTTTTCTTATTTCTTGTTTTTAAGTAATCAACAAGCTAAAATTTAATTTCAAAGTTGGTCTTTCTTTCCAAAGTGCTGAAAATTAGGAGTAAGATAAAATATTTCCTTCAAATTTTTTCATAACTTCAATTCCAAAGAGACTATGATTTTCTTCATAATTAAGATGGTGGTTGTTAAGATACTATAGTTAGATACTCATCTCCTTTGTTCCTCTATGAATTTCAAAAATGACTATGCAATCTATAACAACTGTTAAGCTATATTGTGAACCACTTGAAATGATTAAAGCTGTATGTTTAAGAGCTCTTTTAGAAACTATTCTAAAAGAAGAGTGCAATGCATTCATTATTTAAATGTATCCAGGAATTTTGTTGGTTGGGGTAAAAATTCAAAGAAGTATCCAAATTGAGAAGACATTTCCAGCAATGAACGTTTCCTAAAGATCACATTTGTACGTAGGATCAGTCATTCCAAATAATTATTTATATAGCCTCCTGGCACAGTTCCATAGACTTTTATGTATCTCTACAGTGTTTCTGAAGAGACTGACATATATTTTGTTTACTGACAGCAACTAAAAGCTCTATGTAGGATCATAAATAAAGAAGATCATGTTTAAAAATCACTAATATCATTTTAAAAGGTAGTGCAGGCTTGTGTTTTGGCCTCTGTTTAGCTGTGTTAGGCCTATGAATGACAGCTTCCCTGCTTGAAGCACACAGAAAGCACAGCCTTCCTCATTCACTGACAGGACTGTGGCCTTTTCACACGTTCCTTCCACAGCAGTGTTTGTCCCCAAACACTGGAACTCGACACAATGGCATTCCTACTTCAACACCCCCACCAACAGCACCACTACTTAACAAGAATGCTAATGAGATGGAACAGGCCCTGTCGCTGAAAGTGTTAACTGCATTTCATAGGAATGCATTTATGCTACTTCAAAGATTACCAATTAAATAGATTCTGCTTAGCTCTGAGCAATTTCTAAGATGTTTCCACTTTTAAGGAAATAAATGTGATAAATGTAAGACTAAGTGACTTTATGCGGTCCTAAATATAATATCTCATTTTATATACATGACTCAGTATATATTTAAGACCACACTAATGTAGTGGGCTTAATTTGGTTGCATGCTATAATAGCCAAGTTAAAGTTAGAAACTGAAAAATGAATAAGTCTATAAACATAAAACCAGTAGTTCTGATTTTCCTTTTAGAGCTATTTTATCAGTTTATTTAAAAGAAATTCCCTTTGGGAATCCCAAGACATCCAATTTAAAGATTTAAAGAAATTCCTTTGACTGAATCCCAGCAAAACAGTATTATTGTTTTTATATATGATCTCAGAAGTGAAACAAATGGAAATAATATCAAGAGTTCATCTAATTCTATAATTAATAAGCTTAGATTAGTTAAGGAAGTAGGAATCATCATCCATCTCCATTTTACCTATCTAATGATTCTTCAACATGATCTTATATAAAACTAAATAGAAAAGGCTATCCCTAAGGTCAAATGAAGTAAATGCAGTTCAAATAAAGTTCATTAGTGCTAAGAAGGATATTTGCTAAGAAGCCCTACTCACAAATAAAGTGATTGCCAGGCTTAACACTTGGCTACTGATGACCTGACAATGGTAGCACTACAGTGACTTTTCTAAACATGGCAAATAATTTTAAATTAAATAATGATATAACAATACAAAAGAAAAAAAAACTCAAGAATACATACATTTGACTATATCTAAAAGAAATAGAAATTTGCATGGAAATGCATTCTATTTCTTTTTTTCATTTTTATATATTAAATAAAACCTAAACAAGTATCATATTAAAAAACTGTTGAGTGCAAAGGTTTAAGTCATTACATCTTAGCAAAAGTAAAAGGTTTAGTTAGGAATGGCAAAGAGCCTAGGTTTTTAAATATTCTCAAATTCAGCATAGGGTTGATGATATAGACAACCTCAAAGATACTAAAAATGTTGAATTTTGTTCAAAATATATTTTTCATCAATTTTGAGTCCTAAAGAAGCCTTTAAAATCAATGCAGCAAGTAATTCTTAAAACACTCTTTTTTCACAACACATAGAACGCTTCAATCTAGTACAACTGTATATATCTATTTCAATTTCACATGTTTTAAGACAATGGAAGAAAAAAAGAAGCAATAACTACGTCCTGAGCAGTTTCTTATCTCTAACATTCTCACTTTTAATAAAACTTAGAACATGTTCAAGTTTTCTTAAAATTTCATTTAAACGGTGTTTTTCTTGCATTGGAGAACGGTCTCTTTTTTTAAACATCAAATAATTTCAAACTGTCTAATAAGTAGAATCATATAATACCAAATTAATTATTATAATAAATTGGTCATAATCTAGTTTATAATATCATTGTATATTAAAGCTAAATAATATTTCAATTTAAATAATTTGATCAAAATATAATAAAATGTATTTGTACCAGTTTTTATATATAATATTGGTTTGCTAAAAATATTAAAGATAAGTTTTTATTTTTATTTTTTCATATTTATTATTATAAATAGCCTTATCTATGATAATTATTAATCCCATTTCTGGATGCATTGAAATTAATCAGCTAAGCAAATAATCACACTTTGAGAATAAAAGTTTCTCATGCAAAGATATTTCCTGCTAGTTCTGAATACCTTAGTTCAAGAATTTCTTCTAGTCAATACAAATTGTCCTTTTCCAAATCAGACAGCAGGAGGTGCTGTGTGAACACTGAGACCAAATCCCATTCTTACCTCCCCTCCCCCTGCACACAGAGAATAATAGTGTGATGCTTTCAAAATATTCATTTTTCAGTGGCCTGTGGCCTGAGATAATGAGCCCAGTTCTAAACTGAAACCTCATAGTTAGAAATATAAAATCTAGACTTTATTTAACATGGTAAAATACATGCTTAACTTCTTAAGACCAAATGCAAAGGGGATTCTAAAAATGTGGCAACTCCATTTTTATTTTATAAATGGCCATCAATCATTCTACTTTGCAATGTGCATTCCACTTTAAGATACATCAAAGTCCCTTTAAGTGGTTATAAAAATATCAAAGTCTTTACACACACACACACACACACACACACACACACTCAGTTATGGAAACGATACTTAGAAATTAAAGGAGAAAAACAAGTTTAACCTGATTCAAATATATTAATTCTATTTCTTTACTTTCTAAACATACAAGTTAAATAAGCTTAAATGAAGTGAGTTAGTTTTGACAAGAAGTTAATTCACAATTTCACTTCCCAGAATGTGATTGGTTTACATTTTAGCCCAACTTCTACAATAACAATTCTGATTTCATACTGGGGGGAAAAAAACAAGAAAAGAAAAGAAAAAAGAAGGCTGAGCATTTAAACCTTTAAATGATTTAGGAGCTATTCATTTTCTTGCTTAAAGTAACTGTCTATAGAAATTCCACATAAGGAGTTGCCTTCGCTTTGCACAGTATGCAGCAAGAAAAGATGAGACATATGACATCCCATACCAAAAGACAGATACAATTAGCCCCATTATTGTTGGCTTTGAGATTACAGAAGAAGCATTTTGGCTCCCTAACGGGCACTGAGTTCACAAAATACATGTCACAGTTTTTTTATGACACAGTGCCAATCATCGCCTCTATACAACCAAGTACATTTTAAAACACATAATAAAGCAATTTTTAAAGAGGGATGACTCACCTGTGTATAATATTTTTTTGCAGACTTTAGTCGTTGGTACAAGGCCAAAAGAACTCCTTGGATGTACATCTTAGCTCCTGAGGGGCTGAAACCTTCTCCCTTAGAGACCCAAACTGGTCCCCGCAAAGGTGTGATGGAATTTTGCAGGCATTTTTCAAGCAGAGGAACTATGCAAGAAAATAAAGGAAAATAAATTCTTTTGACCCAACTGAAATGCACTGCCTGGAACAGAGTCCCAATATCAAAACTAACTCTTAACATCTATTATTTATATCTGACCTGGGTTAAGTCTTACTGAGGCAATTCCTGCATTACTAGTGGCCACCATGAAGGATGTATTTATATTGAGACACCCCCCATGCAAGACTCATAAGCTTTGTGAGCACACCTGAATAGTTCTGAAGTGTGCCTAACTAGCTGCACAGAGTGTCATGGTGTGCACTGATTGCCTTATCTTCTCATTTATCACAGATGAGTTGGAACCAACCTTGCTGAAATCTACTTGCATTGTCCTGATAAAATTGTAAGATCCATGTTGTTTCTGTATATAGCTTCCCATAGAGGAGCCTATATATCTAAAACATGACATCTGGAAATTATTCATAAAATATAATCCACACCTTTATAAGCTATCCTATTCAAGCCTTTTCACTGTCATTGCTTAAATAACCCATAAAAACAGGGTGGCAAGGCTGTTTAAAAGTAAAGGGAATCTTAAGCAAGCTTTTTATTATATCTTTTTGTTTTTAAGTTTCTGGGATATAAGCTAGTCAAAGATTTAGGAATGTTATTCCAGTAGCCGTTTTGTAAACAGATAGAAGATATTTACTTGTTGGCCCGTAATACAACATCTATACTGGACCTGACAGACATGTTTATACACTTTTTCACACGATTAGCTTATAAAGTCTTTCTAGTGTAAAATAGTCAAATAACATGGCAGCTAGCTAACATTTTTCAAGATTTAATTTCACTCTGAAATGCCAGAAATAAAGAAATAAAAAAAAATCTTAGGCAATTTGGGAATGCAGAAAAATGAAAGGATATCATTTTTTAACTTGGCCTTCAGTATATACATGACACAATATAAACATACAAAATAACTATGTGGCTTGGCTACCTTATTCTGATACATATTTCTAATAGAAAGAAATAAAATAGATCACCAGCAAGGAAAATAGCTCCTAGCTTCATGCCATTGGTTATGTTATATGTGGCATATTTTATGCAGAGAGGCCTAGCGTAGCAATCTGGAAATTGAATTACAATTAGGTTCAGCTGAGCTGCTGAGCGGCTGAGTTATGCAAATGGCCTTTGCTACTGGTATTCTGCTGAATTTTGCTCTTAGTAAAAAAGTTATGCATTTTATGGCACTAAGTTCTGCAACTCTCTACCATAGCACAATTTAAATTCTTTCTAATGTGTTCAACACTAAGGAGAATGTTGGAAATAGAACTTAAGCTTTTCTAAAACTACTCTAAATAAAGTTAAAAGAAAATTATGACCCAATGACTATTTAGACATCTTTAGATGTGTGCATGAAATTCACTCATCCAGCCTCAGAAATTAATTCCTAAAATTCATATATTAAAACTATGTGTATAGTGGAGCAATTGCTTCTCTCTACAAGTTTTATCATAACAAATACCACAAACTTTTTAAAACTGTAAAATAACATATGCTATAAAAGAAAGAAAAAAAAAATTTAATTTATAATTTTCAGAATTATAACTCTCCAATCTTTAAAAAAAGTATGGTATAAACCAATCTTGATTATAATTTTTCCTAAAGAAAACTAGCTTAAGAATCATCAGTGCTTTTTAGTTAACTGTTATAACATTACCATGCATTGAGTTTTAATTTGTAAACTTTTAATTCAGTACACTCATTGAACCTATTACAGTTTTTGAACATGGAAAGGCATTACATAAATAGCTATTAAATTTAAATAATTTTAAGTAAATTGAGAAGTACGTAATAAACTTGGATGATCTACATCCTAGATTTAATCTTGAATTTAAACCTGAGAACATGTTATCAGATTCTCTAGTTTTATAGCCTTATTAATCCATGCTTGCCACAAAATAACTTTCAAATTCTTTATGTCAGCCCAAGGGATTCCAAAGTATAATTTCATAGATCTTCTAATACACGCTCCACTTTTTGCAGAGTTTGTGTCCTCTTCAACTAAGAATTTAAGAAAAAAATATAAAGTTTAGAAAAAAACACAAATTATATCAAAATGCAAGTAGTGACAGAACTGATATAGGATGGAAAATAGCTCCCATGCTCCACATGATTTATGTAATTAGGAATACTATGGAAACCAGAAATAGCAAAGCAAAGAAAGCAGTATTCACAAGCAGGTTTTATAAGGGACTTCAGAATCTGCTCTGAACTTGTTGAATAATCTGTTCAGTATTCCAGAATCTCCCTGCTGGAAGCAGGGTCCTCATTATAACCACAAGAGCGCTAATAAAGGTTAGCCTCTGAACTAGGGATTAGAAGGCTCTTTTCTTTTTAGGAGCTGCAAACTAGTAACTTTGATGATCTTCTTGAAAAGGAAGACAAAGCACACTCCAAGAACAAACAATGTTTCCACTAACTAGGAAGGTACAGAAAACATAAGAAAATGATACGCCCTAAGTACTTAGAAAGGAAGTATAAATAAGCCTAATATACTTAAAAAATAAAATGTATTAATCAGAATTAAAGAACTCTTCATAAAAAAAGGACTGATCTAAAATGATAGTTAAAAATATAATAGAATAATTGGTTAAAATTAAGTCAGGTGACTTTTCAACCCCAACCATAGATCTTTTTTTTCCAACCATAGATTTTTAACATGAGTGCGAATTATTTTTTAGGGTTTTAGTGGATATTCATATTATTCTAAAATAAAGACAATTCACAAGTGTTCTTAACAATGGTTTTCTTTCACATAGAGTTCTCTTTTACTGTTTCTGAAGCTAAGTTCATTCAAAGAAGAGTATTGCATAAAGATGTACAAAAAACAAAGACAATTATTTAGAAAAGACAGTAGTCACTTTTTAAGCGTGGAAAGGGCATAAACCTAGATGTTGCTATGAGCTAACAAGGCCCATGAGAGACACTCAATGAAAAAAATATATCTTTTGCAGTGAATGAACTCCAGGGTATTATTTTGTGCATAAACCACAAGTTTCTCTTTCAAACTTCTACTCAGAAATATTGCCTCATTCAATAGGTTAGCTGGTTCGTATTATCTTATATTCCTTTAATATTGGTGTGTAGACCTACACACAGCATTTCTTCTGAAGTTTGAGGCCTTTATTACAGGTGGTCTACCTATTTGTTCCTATTTACATAATTCCAACAAGAACTTTGCTTTTCCATAATTCCAGTATTTTTATTAAGTAGGGCCTCAACATTTTTATTAGATAAGTGGTTTGAAAAGTCATCATTCATTAAATTTATCAGTATACATAGATCATTCCAATGAGATCATTCTGTTGGGATCATTACCACCACAGGAGAGGTGCAGTTAGGAGAATGATAATAGCCTTTTACCCATTTTGTTTATTCGCAAGTTGTGACAACAGGGCAAACTAAAATGAATGCAATAGTTTCAATGTGTTTGGAGTTAAGACTGAGGATGTTGCGTAAATGGATCATATGACTGAGAGGAGTAACTTCCCTGGTAGAGTTAGTATTGAGCATCATGGCTAAATAGATCATGTGATTGAAAGTAGTAGCTATCAATTTCCTAAATATCAACTGATATGTTTCTCATTCATGCTGTTCTACTTCCTTTCCATTATTCCTCCTTTTTTTCCACCTGTGAATACATTCTTGTCCTTCAAGCTTCATATCAAATGTTACCTTCTCTGGAAAAATATCCCATGTTATTTAGACAGAATTAACTGTTTCCTCTTCTACGTTTCGCAGAGCATTGTTTGTGATTTTATTTTCCCTTTACTGATTTGAATTAATCCTTATTTTCTTCACTCCCATTTTCAACCTCCAGTATATCACAAATGCTTTAGGGTTTTGAGGCCATAGTGTTTTTGGTTTGGTAAAAGTGGAGCTCAATAAATGTCTACCAGATGAATAAATAGTACTTTGGATATACTGTGGACAGTCTTTTGACTGTTTTGTGAACCATGAGTTCAGCTATGCACAAAAACTTAGAATCTACAACCTAATGTAACTAAGTGAAAATTTGATCAAAATTTAATAAATAATATGCCAGAATTTTGAAGCACGTTTACAATATGTACAACTGCTTTGTCTTACTTCTCTTTACTAAATGATTTTGAAGACTAAGAAGGAAAACAATTACAAAAGAAAATGATACAATTTGTCAATGAAGCATTAACACGCCAAGAGAAGGCCAAAGTGGGTATTCAAAATGTCTTGGAAAAGCCTCATGTGCTCTATCCTACCCTGTCATAAATCATGCTACTATGGGGGAAAGTACACAATAAAACCTATGTAACAAAGCAAAAGTGTTAGGTTAAGGTCGAAATGGGTAAACAATAAAAATGATAACCTCTAAGAATACCAAACACAATAAGTTCAAATGCGATTCTTTTTTTAAAAAAAGATTTTATTTATTCATGAGAGATACACACCGAGAGAGAGGCAGAGACACAGGCAGAGGGAGAAGCAGGCTCCATGCAGGGAGCCTGATGCGGGACTAGATTCCAGGACTTGATCCCGGGACTCCAGGATCACGCCCTGGGCCGAAGGCAGGCGCTAAACCGCTGAGCCACCCAGGAATCCCCCTCAAATGCTATTCATAAAAAAATAAGCTATTCAGCCTTCAAGAAGACCTTATATTACAATCACTTTATCACTGATAAGTAGCTTGAACTTATTTGGATTCATGATCTGAGCAGTACAAGAATTTTTGACAAAGAGACAAATATATCTCTAAGGAGAAACCACAAGGTAATGGAACCTACCACATAGAAATAGACTGGAATGTCTGTCAAGTTCTGTACCTAGAGAATATACATCTCTTTCCAAAAGCAACATTAAAATGACACTTTGCTTACTTGTTTGAATCTACTATGGAAAGCTAAAAAGATTTTTTAAATTAATATATTTTTTAAAACACTGGAAATAATCAAAGGTTTTAATAACCTGCTATGAATTAAAAATTAAAATTCATGCCAATTAAATATCCAGAATTATAATTCACATAATATGGTAATTTTCACATTTCAGTCAGAGTACATGAGACTATGAAAGAGAACTGCCCAGAGCATAATTACCTATAAAGAAACTTCTGTATGCTCTCTGGCAACAAGTGTCAGATCTCATTCTCAAAAACACTGTTATTGTTAAGCAGGACATTATTTGGAAATTTCC
Organism: Canis lupus familiaris; assembly: GCF_011100685.1. Classification (NCBI taxonomy): domain Eukaryota; kingdom Metazoa; phylum Chordata; class Mammalia; order Carnivora; family Canidae; genus Canis; species Canis lupus. The sequence continues at coordinate 36,550,813 of NC_049239.1, read as the reverse complement.
CAATTCAGTTGGAATTTATTTTTAAAATGAAGTTTATCTAAAAAAGTCTTTTTTAAACAAAGTGAGCTCTCTAGAGATACTAAGATTGGACTGCTTTCCATCCAGGAAGTATGGCTGGAGGGAGTTTGAGTTAGTGCCAAGGTATGTTTGTGTTTTAATGCCCTTTATCCAGCTCTAGGTAATAGTTGGAAAGCTCCCGGTCCCAGAACAACCAGCAGATGCCACTCAAAAACATGGTCTGCTGGGAAGATTGAATGATGTAAAGCACACTGTCTCCAATGTTGCTTGATTTATATCAGTATATTTTTATTCAAACAAAACTAAACTAACAGCTGCTGTGTACTTTTGTTTATATGCTATATGTCAAATGTTATTGTCCCTAAGGTACTTATGTGAAAAGATTTAGCAGTCATTTTCTTAAATACCGATGCCTACCCAAATTTGGATTTTTCCTCCACTGAACAAAATGACAAGCACACGATTGCTATACTTAGAGCAATCTTTCACAGCTGCTTTAGTTTTTCAGTGATCCTATTAAACTGACGGCATATTGCCTGTGGGGTCTACAGTGTTATAATACTGCTCTAAGAGACATTGATTTGTATGATAGGATCAAACAGAATAGGGATGCATTGGGGGGAAGAATTTCATAGGTCATATTGTTTTTACCTGCGCAAAATTTAATTTAGACATTGTGACCTTTGCAGAACACCTGGTTATTTTAATTGCAGATACGTGGGTGAACGTTGACATCGGGGCTTAGAAAGTATGAAATCTTAGGTCTCCTCTGTTTTGAAAATGCATCCTGAGTCATGTCTTTTCTTAAACCGAACGAAGTAGCTGTGCATTAAATATGCTGGCACATCTTCTGCTTGAGCAAGTGGACCGAAATGGTGTGAATTGTTAATGCCTTGCTGCTTTGGTTCACGGCTTGTGATTGATCATTTGTAACTATATCTACTCCTTGTTCCATGAAATCAAGTATGGAGTAATGGGTTCATCAGATTTTGGGGTTAAATTGAGAGTGAAGAGGTACTGTGTGTGGAAATAAGAGTTGCCATGTTCAGGGCTGGCCTTGTAACAGCATGGAATCTAAAGGCGATATTCAAAACCACTTCACTCATCATACGCTTACTGATTCTGAATAGGGCCCATTTGCAGGGGACATTTGGTAGTTTTCCAATACGCTTTATGCCTCTTTCTACTTCCACCACCATGCACATCTTTTTTTCATACATCCTAGTAGCACATTGGTAGAACAGGTCAGCATACACAATTCATTTATTTAAATAACTTGATTTATACAAGTAGAAATAAGCTGGGATTCTATTGTGTCTTGCCTTTCCCGTTGACAAAAATAATAGTAGTGTGTGTCTTTGAAAATACAAGTATTTTGTGAAATACTCGGGCACCTTAAATATTTGATATTTAGTAATGTAAAATAACTCAATTGAGTTGATATATGTACAACTTTATGGTTACTTACACAAAAATTGAGAATTATCTATACCTAATCTTCTAATCTATTTTATGTGGGTATGGCGTATACCAATACATAGTAACTGAATATATTCAGTCTGCTTTTGCAAACTTTAAAGCTCTGTACAAAAATGTAAGTTGTTATCTTAGAGTTAGTTTTGGAAAATACAATACATGGAACTTAATAAATAAAACCAATAAAAACTAGAAGTAAAGGGCTTCAGAAATGTCAGTATACAATTGTTTGCTGTAACTACTGGTACTTTTTTTACATTGTTATTTTTTATTTTTATGACTATTGAAAAAAGCATAACCTTAATGGTGTTAACTAAGGCACCACTTAACTTTTGACCCAGTAGGAAAAGATGTAAAAGAAAACATAGTAAAATGAAGGAACAAAATCAAATATACTTTTGATATGCCACTTAGATCAAAAGTGACATCAAAAGTAAGCTAATTGTAAAATATTTCTTTTCTTTAAAAAAGTTTTATTTTACTTTACCTTTTTTAAAAGATTTTACTTATTTATTCATGAGAGACACAGAGAGAGAGAGAGAAGCAGGCTCCATCCAGGGAGCCTGATGTGGGACTCAATCCCGGGACTCCAGGATCACGCCCTGGGCCAAAGGCAGGCGTAAACTGCTGAGCCACCCATTTTACTTAAAAATTTTTTTTAAAGTTTTATTTTTAAGTAATCCCTATACCTAACCTGGGGATCAAATTTACAACTGCAAGGTCAAGAGTTGCATGCTGCACCAACTAAGCCAGCCAGGCACTGCAAAATGTTTCAAAATTCTGTTATGCTGTAAAGTAACAACTAATACAAATCTAAAAATGTAGCTGGATTATTTTTCCTTTTTCTTTTTTTCTTTTTCTTTTTTATTTTTTAGTCTAAAAGCAGGAATAATAATAATACTTGGCATACACATACCTAATTCAGATAGCCCTAGACATCAGATAATGTGGGTAAAGTTGTTTTGGTCTCCTTGGGCCAATGTATTACATTTAAATATTTTATTTAAGACATATATACATCACAAAAATATGTAGATATGTGGAAAATTTATATCTTAAATGTGATAAACCAAAGAGCCTTAATAGTTTCCGCAATTAAAATGGAGGGTTTCCTTTTGACATTTATTTCCCCATGATTATTTCACAAAAGTAGAATCCTCTATAATTAGCATTTTTACATATTTTGTCTACTATCCCATATCTTCTGAAAACTCTTATTTTTAATTTTATTTACTTGCGAGAGAGTGAAAGAGAGAAAAAACATGAGCTGGAGGAGGGGCATAGGGAGGCAGAGAAACCAACTTCCCCCTAACCAGAGAGCCCAACATGGGCCTCCATCCCAGGACCCTGGGATCATGAATTGAGTTGAAGACAAACACTTAACCGACTGAGCCACCCAGGGGCCCCTCTTCTGAAAGCTCTTGGAAGTAAAAGAAAGCCAATCTATACTGAGTCATGTTCATTTACATGGAGAGCTTTTTTTTTTTTAATGTTTGATAACAGATAGTAAAAATTAAGCTATTTGTTTTCATTGGTAATTCTACTTACATTTTTAATAATGAACTTCTAGGATCATTGACATGTCATTAAAGTCAGGGTAAGATTTTTGGTTCAAAGACCAAGAAATAAGAGATAAAAAATAGAAGCTAGAAGGAAAGACAAACTTGAGAAGACAGAAAGAGAAAGGATTTGGTTAAAATATTACATAAATACTGAAGAAGTTTAGCCCAATGAAACCTAGAAGTGATGATCATATCCTCATGAATAGAAAAGCGAGTCTATGTTTTAAAGACTTCAAAAGGGAATTTCTGACAGATATTAAAGCATCTCTGAGCAGATTAGACTGCTTTGTGAATGTTCATATCACACAATTCTGCATTCATATATTTAATAAAAGATGACAGTGATCCAATTATAATGGGAGTTCTCCAACTGCCAAAAAAAAAAAAAACTACCTTTTTTTTTTAAAAAAAAATGAAGCCTTTAAAAATTCCGAATATTTTCTATAGATCAATAGTAAAAATATAAATTGGTGATTACTTTCTGTTTTTATCCAACCAACAAGAGTAGTCCAAGTCTAATGCCTGGAGGTCACTGGGAGTCACTGAGGGCCAGATATAAGGCACTTGAAACTGAGGCAAAGTCAGAGTACATAGTCCTAAGGGAAGTCTGAAGACTTCTCCTGAGAGGCATCTTTCCTACACAAAAGGGCTCTTAATTAGCTGCTTTTGTATATTCCAATGCACCCTAGAGAGATTTAAGGGCTGATTCATAACCACCAGCATTTGGTATCCCTATTCAGCAAGACGTCTGAAGCTTTACATTTCATAAAATATGAGAAATAAAGGTAAACAGGACTGGGACCCAAAGATTGAAAAGAGGCGATGTAGTTAATTTTAAAGAAATCATCATACCCATAAGTTTGATCTTAATTCACTGAAAAGTTCTAGAAGAGATTATAAGATGAATGGTTTGTGAACTCTTAGAAAAATAAACAGTAACCACTAGGACCCATATGGAGTAACTCATATATTAAATAAATATTTAACGAACAGAGAAGGATATTCTTGGGGAAATTCCTTACATGGGGCTTGTCATCTCTAACATCAGCATATAACTATTATTTCTTTCAGTGGGAAGTAGACCCAATAGATGATACCTACCATCTATTATCCTTAAGCAAGGACTTAATGCTAAATTTGTATGCCCCTTCCCAAATAAATGAATTTATCTGCAATAAAGTAGAACATATAATATCTGCAAACCTCCTGTCTAGGTCCTCTATTTAGAATTCATGATTGCTTTCCTTTCGTGTTTCTACTTAAAGATTATAGAGCAGTATGTCACTTAGCATGCAAAACAAGGCAAAAGAAAGTTATGAGTAGATGCTGCCTTGGACCCCAATTTCTTTCCTGGAGAAAGTAATAAAAGGAATCAGAATGAACACACACGCACACACACACACACACACACACAAACACACAAACACACGCAGTAGTCTCTGTATGGGGTTGACTGAAGTCTGCAAACTATATGTATACCCTTCGGATTTACCCACTCTTAGCTAAGAAAGGAATACCACTCACAGAGTCCAGACTATCTGGATCATCATAGAATTCCACATTTAGCAGAACAGAGGTAGTAGTAATAGCAATAAAAGAGTAGTATTAGACATTTTTAGGGCATAAAAAGAGAGAAAAGCATTTGCCCAGACTCCTTCTCAGTGTCCTGAATTTTCCACTCACATCAAAAGGCATCTAAGTAACAATGCTTCCAAACAAGGACAGCATCCCAAATTTTTATACTATTTTATGATTTAGCCCTGAGTTAAACATGGGAATACAGACAAGACTACAAAATCTCTCTCCTTCTGGAGCTGAGAGTCTAGAGGATGGATGGATGGATGGATGGATGGATAGATAGATAGATAGATAGATAGATAGATAGATAGATAGATGATAGATATTAAACAAGTAATTCCTCATGCAGTTTTATGAATTACAATTGTAACAATGAGTATATACAGGGTGCTATTAATAGAACAGAGATAACTGTCCTAGACAAGGAGGAAAGTAGCATAGGAGCAAGGTAATGTCAAGAAGCATTTCAGAAGAAGAAATATTTAAAATAACCCCTTAAAATGAATAGGCAATAGCATGCAAGAAGGATAGGGTGAGAGAGAGTCCAAGTAGGAAAAACATTATATAAGGTATTGGGGCAAGGTTCTGGTAAGGTACTGGGGTATGAAGAAGAATAAAGTGTTTGAAGAACAGAAATGAAAAAAATAAGATGATTTGAGTGCAGAGATGAAGGGGCCAGAGTACTAAGTGAAGATGGAGAAGTTGGGTAGGGACCAAACCATAAAGATCCTTCAGGTCATGATGAAGATTTGAGCATGGATTCAGTACAACAAGTAATGATAAGCTAAGATCACTTTTTAAAAAAAGATTTTATTGTTAAGTAATCTTTACACTCAATATGGGGCTTGAACTTACAACTCTGAGATCAAGAGTCGCATGCTCTTCAGACTGAGCCAGACAGCCACCCCCTAAAATCATTTTTTAAAATAGTGTTACTGGGACACCTGAGTGGCTCAGCGGTTGGACATCTGCCTTCGGCTCAGGGCGTGATCCTGGAGCCCCAATCAAGTCCCAGAAAGGTGGTAGATTCATTGTAAAAAGAACACTTCATTTTCTTTAGGTAAGGTAGAGAAACAACTGGAAGAAAGTATTACACATCTAGGAAATAGACTTGCCAAAGGAATAGAGGAGAAAGTAAACTAGTTTTAAGTAGGCTCCACTCCCAACAAGTGGGGCTTGAACTCATCCCGGAGTTCAAGAGTCTAAGTGACCCAGCCAGGTGCCCCTAAAAGGGGTTTTAAAAGATGCTTCAATCTTATGATCAGAATAAAGCAGTGTATGCATGAAAATAAATTTAAAAAGGCAGGTTTACTTAGCTGGAGGTGGAAAGAGATCTCCTTAAAATAAAGGTGACTATCTGATCTAAATATATTTACTTATTTATTTACTTATTTACTTATTTATTTATCTATCTATTTATTTATTTATTTATGAAAGGGAGAGAGAGAGAGAGAAAGAACACAAGTGGGGGTTGGGGCAGAAGGAATCTCAAGGAGAATCTCAAGCAGACTCCACGCTAAACACAGACCCCAACCCTGGGATTCAATCCCATGACATTGACCTCAGCCTAACTTATGGGTTCAACACTTAACTGCCTGAGCCACCCAGGCGCCCCAGAACATACAATTTTAATAGATATGAAAAAGAAGAACTGAAATTCTGAAGGCCATGTATAAGGATATTCAGGTCTAACTAAAGAGGTTATTATAAAAGAGGAAAAGGGATCCCTGGGTGGCGCAGCGGTTTGGCGCCTGCCTTTGGCGCAGGGCGCGATCCTGGAGAACCGGGATAGAATCCCACGTCGGGCTCCCGGTGCATGGAGCCTGCTTCTCTCTCTGCCTGTGTCTCTGCCTCTCTCTCTCTCTCTCTCTCTCTCTCTCTCTCTCTCTCTGTGTGTGTGACTATCATAAGTAAATAAAAATTAAAAAAATAAATAAAAGAAGAAAATATTGTAATTGTTACAAAATCACAAACAGTAACTGAAGCCCAGTGAAATCTGACAGAAATAAAGATCTCAGAGAGCAAACTCAGAACAATTACCCAAAGGAGGGAGAATCCCCAAATACTGTGAAGAGGTAACATTTATGTTTCAGATATAATAGTAAGAGCAATTGGAGAATCTTTTTTGAGGGTGACAGTTACCCAAAAAGTGCGCATGAAATCTGAATAAGTTGGAGAGGGAAGTACTAGGAAGATTAATATCAAATACTGAAAAAAAGTAGTTAGTGACACCACCACCCCCAATTTCTGGGGCTAAGATTAGGAAAAGGCAAAGGGAAGATGAATTATATTACAGAAGATCAGGCACAGCAATAATAGACCAAGGAGTCAGATCTAAATTAGATCTTAGATTGTGGGAAAATATGTCCTGGGTAGGATTATTTAACTCAGGGAGGTGAAAATGGGTAGGACTGGTTTGAACAAAGAATGATATTGACAAACTTGGAACTTATTGACTTCATATCTCTCACTATGAGACACTGTGCAAGAAAAATGTCTATAGGAATATGTTAGAAAAAACACAAGAATGAACCAAAAAGCAAAGGGAAAGGGAAAGTAAAAGAAAAGAAAGAAGCCTGCTGCAGCAAGCAAAGCAGCCTGATCACGTTAGAGAAGGGGATGTTTCAAAAGGAATAGGAGAACAGTAGAGACAAATCCTAAATACTGTAGAAAGAGGAAACAGAAATGTTAAGACTATAGGAGGAAATGACATTAGTGATGGTCCTCACTGAGCGCTAAGACTATGAGTTTCAGAAACATAAACAGCCACTTCTATTCAGAAATCCATGGAGCAAAGTTATTCTCTAATGGGACCCTATGTGAAGATGTGGGGAAGCTGTGCTCATGAAGTAGGTTTCTTTGGCTTAAATGATTCCATAGCCAGAGGCCATAACAGCAGCTGCTGTGACCCAGGATTGCAATCATTGCTCCCAAGGCAAGATAGATGATTTGCCACCAAAGAGGGCCTACCCTCAGTTCAGCATGGGGTTCAGGAACATGGTACTCAGAAGGAAAAGAACATTAAGATGTTTGGAACACTTTTTAATAGTATCTCAAACAAGTCCTGGGGCTGCCACCAAGGTAAATCTCCAAATGTTGCAAGAATGCAAGAGTATCCTCTTAGAGAATAATAATAACAGCATGATGATATAGTATTATAAAATGCTAGTGTGCCTGGATGGCTCAGTTGGTGGAGCATATGACTCTTGACCTCGGGATTGCCAGTTTGAGTCCCATGTGGAGTGCAGAAATTACTTAAAAGTATAAAGTCTTTTGAAAAATGTTATATAATGCTTACCAAGTGTCAGGTATTTGTTCTAAGGATAATTCACTTAATCCTTACAACAACCTATGAAGGTAATTAATTTCATCCCTATTTTACAGAAGAAACTATAACCCCTTAGAGAAATTAATTTATCTGTCTCAGGTCATACAATAGGTGGTGTAACTAGAATTTGAAATCTGGCTCCAATATCAGAGCATTCAACCAACACTTTATGCAGCCCCCTTTTAAAGAGAAGATAATTTTACTGGTCAAATTTTCCCTCAATATATTATTACATAAGGCTATAATTAATGCCTTAATGGGAGATTGCTTCTCAACGAGTTCTGTTGTATGTCGTAGACCCTGCTCAACAGCATAAATCCACTGCATCATGGAAAGATGGTCATGGAGAATGTTTTCTGTTCGCCGCCTTCCTTCACTTAGTTTCTGTGATGGTCTTTGGCAAAAGTTACATGGATCTGGATCATGCCAAACAGGGTCCTAGGAACATCATTTTGCTTGGAATGGCCACATTAGAAATTAAGGGTTGGCTTCTGTTCTGAATGTACTGGGTATTGGGGCCGATGTTCTGATCACCTTTTGGTTCAACGGGAATTAGGGCATATGAGAAAGTTGGTATAGACTCAATTCAACTTGTCAGATCCTAAGGGATGATACCCACTGTGGGAGCCCAGAAAGTAGCTGCTAGAGGAATTCCAGTTCAAACTAGGCATCTAGAAGTCATCTGGCTGACACTGGGAGGAATAAAAATTAAGCACTTTAATTTCTTTCATTTTTAACTTGAGGAACTGGAACTTTTCTTAAAAAATATTTTATTCATTCATGAGAGACAGAGAGACAGGTACCGACACAGGCAGAGGGAGAAGCAGGCTCCCTGTGGGGAGTCTGATGTGGGACTCGATCCCACGACTCCAGGATCATGCTCTGAGCTGAAGGCAGGTACTCAAGCACTGAGCCACCCAGGCACCCCGAGGAACTGGAACTTTTATTGAATTTTAAATCAAAAAGATAAGATTATTTGATTTTTGGAATTCACTTCCATTCACATGTAAAGATTTGGGATTTTCATTTCTTTGGAACTTTATTCTTTGACTTTAATATCTTCACAAGAATTTCATAATGGACATTCAAGGTAACATTCAAGTTCAGGGTTTATTTTTTGGAATTTTGTGATTGAAATACATTAATCCTGTCATTTGATCTTATTGCATTGTAGCATCTCTGAAGAATGCGTCAGAGAATAGTAGCTATTTTGGACAGTGTTTCTACGTATGATTTGAGGTAGGAAATGGAATTATAAGTGAAATTCAGTGTTCAGTAGCATGGCCTTGGAGCCAATTTAATTATATTCTAAGTCATTTCAGAATCTTCTAGGGTAAATTTTATACTACCTACCAGGATCTGGAAGGATCCACACAGGAGCATGGTTTGGTTACTGGAATAGTAGGTCCTAAGAGACTGAGGATCTCTTTCCTCAAGAGGAAGAGTGACTTCTCTGGTTCACCATAATGAAATAATTAAGCTAAAGAAGCTAAGAGAACAAAAAATTGGGAAATGTTAGGGGGAATGAGGTTGCTATTAAATAAATCTACCGGGCAGCCCAGGGGGCTCAGCGGTTTAGTGCTGCCTTCAGCCCAGGGTGTGATCCTGGAGACCTGGCATCGAGTCCCATGTCGGGCTCCCTGCATGGAGCCTGCTTCTCCCTCTGCCTGTGTCTCTGCCTCTCTCTGTCTGTGTCTCTCATGAGTAAATAAATAAAACCTTTAAAAAAATAAATAAACAAATCTATCAAAATCTGACACTATCTACATGTGTTCTGTCACGGTTTCATGCTTCTGTAATACCAAATAGCTCAATAGGGGAATGATATCAGTACAATATAGAAGTTTGGTTGGTGAATATGTGCTTTTTCCTAGGCAAAGGAGGCCCACGGAGAAGGAACAGAATTCTAACCCTTTGGCAGAAAGGAAAAAAGACTTCAGTGTGGCTGCAGCACTGGGTTTCCTTGCATGACTCCGTGGGAGTTTTGTTTCCTCCTGTGGCTTCCTTAAAGGAAGCCCTACTGGCTCAAACTTCCAGTTGAGTTCCATCTGCATTGTCTTGCCCTCTATTGTTTTTGAACAGCTTTAATATTCTCTGAAGCAGCACTCTGAGATACCTATCCAGGCTGCTTACACTATCTCCTAAGTTAATAATTATTATTTGAAGTGAATATTCTGATTTTAAAGGAGCATAGATTTTGAATGGTCTTTCTCAACCTCATTGTTTTAATAGCCTTGTAATTCTGGTGGGAGTGATTTTGCAGAATCCATTCTTTATAGTGTTCTAGCAGAAATGCTGTACTATCATTGACCATATTTCAGAATATGGCATCCTTACACAGTGGGTAGTTCTCTTCTACCCTAGAAAGAATAGATCTTTGTAGGAGCCATAACTAAAGAACTTTTCTACATGTAACAATATTAATTTCTTTGTTAAAATCGTCTATCAGGGGCATCTGGATGGCTCAGTGGTTGAGCGTCTGTCTTTGGCTCAGGTCGTGATCCCAAGGTCCTGGGATTGAGTCCTGCATCAGGCTCCCCTTAGGGAGCCTGCTTCTCCCTCTGCCTTTGTCTCTGCCTCTGTCTCTCATGAATAAATAAATAAAATCTTTAAAAAAATTAGAAATTTTCTATCATTTAGAAATCTAAAAACATAAGCAATTTGCAAATCCTATGGGTTTTTAAAGGCTTCACTAGACTTGCTAAAGTAAAAGTTTACTGTCATGTCAAATGTGCTCATTTCTCACAGCATAGAAAGAAAACCTTCAAAGTATATCTAATTCTTTTAAAAAAAAGCAACAGGAGAAAAATTTACATTTTGTGTATCTACTACTTTTTAGTCCTTGGTACAAATATACTTCTAATCTGTCCTTATAAATAAAAAGTAATTGCTATGCTCTTACCATTAGACATGATTTTCTGATCTGACATAAAACAAGCAAACAAAAAGAGTTACATCAAATGAAAGTATTAGTATTTATTTAAATTAAAAGGTAACTTTCACATAACTCTTGACCTTTTCCAAGTTAAAGTTCAGAAGACCAACAAATATAAAAGTTTAGGCACTTCAATCCTTTGATGCACAAACTATACTAACAAACAAAGGAAAAAGAAATGCAAAAATTTAATGTTTAGTGACTAGGGTGCTACAGACTGGAAGTTCCTCCAACAGGATTAGATTCTTTGAGTATGTTAAGTCTAGTGAACTTGTTATGCTTCCACATGTTAGTAGTTGCATAGGCTAATTTCAGCTGGCATAAGCTTTTATAAGTATGCAAAAACACAGGGCAAGGCATGCATTAAAATGTGATAATAGCACACTTCTGGGACACGTGAAGCATGAGGCACAAACCTGAATGCCTCTGGCATCAATGAAGCATCACACTTCAGAGTCAGAGCTTTAATGTTTTGATAAGTAATTCTGTTATACCACATTTGGGAGGGGGGAAAATTAACTTTCTAAATATAAATCTTTCCCCTTAACCAAGGTTCCTTATAGTTTTATTTTTTTTTCCTTATAGTTTTAATTCTAACAATTTATTCAAATACAATTCTTTAATTCCCTGTGAGCTGAAAATAATTCAAATTTAGATAGGGTCTTAAGAAAATGTGTTATTTATTTTATCAATGCAAGTATAAGAGGGATTATATAATATCATTGATCATAAAGATCATTTTAGCCAGTGTGAGTAGGGGGGACTACAAGGAAGAAAAAATAAATTTCAATACAATACCCTCTATATCCTCCCCTCAAAAAAGACCATAAGGAAGGATTCCTTGCATTACATATATCTTGCAGGTAAATAACTAGCTAGATAATGGGTATGTATACAGCAGCTTTGAAATCTTTAGATAAAAACTCCGAATAAAATGAAAAATTATCATATCTAATATAAACATTAAAAATGACCAAGAGAAAATAGACTTACTATCTAAAAACACAAACATACATACAATCCTTGGCAGAAAAAAAATTTTTAAGAGTTATAACAATAAGTATCAAAATAGAATAGTAGTTACTCAGTAGTATTAAGATGATAAAGCCAGTACAGATTTACTTCTATATAGTACAAGCAAGGATATTAGAAACAAATGCAGTTATTCAGTATAGACATATCCTAAAAAAGCATATAGCTTTCTGGATCTAGGCTTTCAGTTTAAATACACCACTTAGGGGATCCCTGGGTGGCGCAGTGGTTTGGCGCCTGCCTTTGGCCTAGGGCACGATGCTGGAGACCCGGGATCGAATCCCACGTCGGGCTCCCGGTGCATGGAGCCTGCTTCTCCCTCTGCCTATGTCTCTGCCTCTCTTTCTCTCTGTGACTATCATAAATAAATTTTAAAAAATTTAAATACGCCACTTAATATGTTGGCCCTCTTCAGGCATATGAAGTTAAGGTTTAAATGAAGTGATAGTAGCACAGCAGCACATTTAGTACTGCTACTAGTAGCACTACTAAAGTAATAGTAATTTCTACTAAAGCAATAAAAAAGTAAATTTTAAAAAGTAAAAAATAGTAGTAATTACCACTAATAGTAATTTAATAGTAGTGCAAATATGGAATTCATGGTATTTTATCTTTTAGAGACTAGCAAACCAGTGCTTTTAGAAATAGACGGAAGTCTCATATTTTCACAAACACATACAATGAAATTGTTTACATTTCACAACTTTTGAAAACATCTAGAAGTTAACCAAAACAAAGAATTATACCATAGAAAATATCTATTAAATTATGAAAATTTATCAATTGCTTTTGTTTATTAAGTGATGGCTTACTGAAGTTAAAATACTTATGATTTTTAAAAATCTAAACTTGAGCTATGCTATAGGCTGAATGTTTGTGTTCCCCCAAAATTCAAATGTGAAAAACTAGTGTAATGGGTATTTGGAGGTAATTAGGTCATAAGGGTGGAGCCCTCATGAATAGAATTAGTGTCCTTTTTTTTTTTTTTAAGATTTTATTTATTTATTCATTAGAGACACAGAGAGGCAGCTACACAGGCAGAGAGAGAAGCAGGCTCCCTGGGGGGAGCCCAATGCAGGACTTAATTCCAGGACTCCCGGATCATCTCCTGAGCCAAAGGCAGACGATCAACCACTAAGCCACCCAGGTATCCCTGGAATTAGTGTCCTTATACAAGAGGCCACAGATGGCACTCTTGCCCTTTCTACCATTTAAGTTTAAGCACACAGTGAGAAAATAGGAAAATTGTCCTAAAATCAATTATAAATATAGTCTAACCACAGTCTAACTGATCCTTGAATCAGTTAAGGGGCCCTCAACAGAATCTGCCAGGGCCTTGATCTTAATCTTCACAACCATAAAAAATAAATGTTTGGTGTTCAAGCCACCCAGGGTATAATATTTTTGTTATAAAAGCCCAAATGGACCAACCCATGCTGAAATAAAGATTTCCCAAACCTTAATCCCTTTCATAATTTCCTTTTGTATAAGGATGACATATTTATCCATGTTAAAACTAAACTTTTATTATAGCTGTTTTCCTTTTAAATATATAAAGTAAAAACAAAACTATGTAAATGCCTTTTGAAATGTAATCATAGAGTTTATAAAATCTTTGTCACTTACCTTTTGAAATATCTTTAATTTTTCTGCCATACAAATCATACAGATATCTGGCTGGTAAATTTAGTTTCATTTTCATTGTGCAAGTATCTAAAACCTACCCGGGGGGGGGAAAAAAAACTATAAATAATTCATTACAGTAAACTCTGGCTAAATCAGATACCATTTGAAGTCCTTTCTATATTAAATGGCTATAACCATTATATTGTTAAATAAAATTAAAATAATAAAATAAAATAAAGTTTGATGATTTAGAAATGTTTCTAGGGATGCCTGGGTGGCTCAGTCAGTTAAGCATCTACTGAGGGAACTGGGATCAAACCCCACATTGTCAGGGATCCTGCTTTTACCTATCCCTCTGCTTGCTTCTCCCTTTCCTTCCCACTTCCCCTGCTCCTGATCTCAGGGTCATGAGTTCAAGCCTCACATTGAGTGTAGAGCCTCCTTTAAAAAAAAACAAAAATAATATAAAAACACACAAATAGATATTAATAAAAAGGAGAAAAGAGATGCAATAAATATTAAAAAGTGGTTACACAGTACTTAATAAATGCTAGAATTATGGGAAATTTTTATATTATTCTTGTTATTTTCTATTTTTCATAATTTACAATGGGAGAATATCACTTTTAAATTTGGTCTTAACACAAATAAATGGAAACATATACAATGTTAATGGAATGGAAGAATTGATATTGTTAAAATGCCCATAATACCCAAAGCAATCTACAGATTCAATGCAATCCTTATCAGAATACTAATATTTCACAGAAATATAACAAATAATTGTAAATTTGTATGCAACCACAAAAGACCTGGAATAGCCAAATATAAGTACCATACAATCCAGTAATTTCACTTCTGAGTATTTACCCCCCCCCCCAAAAAAAATGAAAACATCAATTTGAAAAGACGTATACACCCCTATATTTATTGCAGCATTATTTACAAGTCAAGATATAGAAGCAATCCAAGTATCCATCGATAGATGAATAAAGATGTGGTATGTAGGGGCACCTGGGTGACTCAATCGGTTGGGCATCTGCCTTCAGCTCAGGACATGATCCCAGGGTCATGGGATCCAGCCTGCATCAAGCTCCCTGCTCTGTAGGGAACTTACTTCTCCCTCTCCCTCTGCCTGAAGCTCCTCCTGCCAGTGCTCTCTCTGTCAGATAAATAAATAAAATGTTTAAAAGAAAAAGATGTGGTATGTATATACAATGAAATATTACCCAGCCATAAAAAGGAATGAAATCTTGCCATTCTTAACACAATGGATGGATCTAATGGGCACTAAGTGAAGCAAAATTTGACAAAGACAAATATTACATAATTTCACTTATATGTGGAATCTGGAATACGAAACAAATAAGAAAATAAATAACAATAATAACAAGGAGAAACATATTCATGAATATAGAGTAGAAACTAGGGATTGCCCAAGGGGAGAGAGGTGAGCAGATGGGCAAAATAGGTGGAGACCAAGCGGTACAGACTTTAGTTATAAAATAAGTTAGTCACAGAAATGAAAAGTACAGCATAAGGAATATAGTTAATACCATTATAGTAACATTGTATGGTGACAGATGGCAACTATGCTTATTGTGATAAGCATTTTGTAATGTATACAATTGTCCAATCACTATATTATACACCTGAAACCAATATAATATGCCAATGGTACTTCAATTAAAAATAAAAATAAATAAATTAGGTATTTTTTTAAAGACTTTATTTATTTATTCGAGAGAGAGAGAGAGAGAGAGAGAGGCAGAGACACAGGCAGAGGGAGAAGCAGGCTCCATGCAGGGAGCCTGATATAGGATTTGATCCCGGGTCTCCAGGATCACGCCCTGAGCCTAAGGCAGACGCTCAACCACTGAGCCACCCAGGTGTCACAATAAATTAGGTCTTAAAGTACTTTGGATTTTAAATTCTTTCCAAATGTTCTAAAATCAATTATAAATATAGTCTAACCACAGTTCACCCTGATAACTTATGTTGGTTGGGTACAAAAAAAGTGGAATTAATAAATTACATTTCAAGGCTTCCTAAGAGCCTGAGTTTCAAGTACTTCTTTTAATGGTTTCTAATATGGTAAAGTTGTTTTCTCAATATTTTGTTTTATTTTATTTTATTTCATCTCATTTTAAATTTTTATTTAAAGACTTATTTAAGAGAGAGAGAGAGCACACACACAAACAGGGGGAGTAGCAGAGGGAGAGAGAGAATCCTAAGCAGGCCCCATGCCCAGCACAGAGCCCAACATGTGGCTCCACCCTAAGACCCTGAGATCATGATCCTACTTGAAATCAAGAGTCTGATGTTCAACCAACTGAGCCACCCAAGCTCTTGTTTTTTCAGTATTTTAATATCTTGATCTGTCTTGATATAGCCCTTGTAACAATGACCTTTTCAACATAAGGGAAGACTTAAATATGCATCAGTTAGAGGGAAAGTTCTACTCACAGGGTGAAAAAAATTAAAGTAACAAAGAGGGGTGGAGAGTACCAGGTAACCCCTGCAAGTTTGATTAGGTTTTTGGAAGTGGCTCCCAAAACATGAGTAACTATATCCATTTACAAGTATATAATAAGGGCGTCTGGGTGTCTCAGTTGGTAGGACATGTGACTCTTGATCTTGGGGTTGTGCTTTCAAGCCCCACAATGAATATAGAGATTCCTTAAAAATAAAATCTTCAAGGGTGCCTGGGTGGCTCAGTCAGTTAAGTCTCCAACTCTTTTTTTTTTTTTTTTAAGATTTTATTTATTTATTCATGAGACACACAGAGAGAGAGGCAGAGACATAGGCAGAGGGAGAAGCAGGCAAGGGGCCTGATGCAGGACTTGACCCCAGGATCCTGGGATCATGACCTGAGCTGAAGGCAGACACTTAACCAGGGAGCCACACAGGCATCCTTCCAATTCTTGATCTTAGTCTAAGTCTTGATCTCAGGGTTGTGAGTTCAAGCCCCACATTGGGCTCCATGTTGGGGGTGGAGCCCACTTGAAAAAATAATTACATAAGGGGCATCTGGTTGGGTCAGTCAGTTAAGCCTCTGCCTTTGGCCCAGGACATGATCCTGAAGTCCAGGAATAGTGCCCTGCATCTGGCTCCCTACTCAGCAGGGAGTCTGCTTCTCCCTCTGCTCCTATCCCCCACCTCACTCGTTTTCTCTCTCTCACACTCACTCTCTCTCAAATAAAAAAAAAAAATCTAATAGATAAATAAATTAAAACCTTTTTTGAAAAGCATATAATACGTTCCAAATGCAAATTGAAAATACTTTGTTGGGATGCCTGGGTGGCTCAGCAGTTGAGCGTCTGCCTTTTAGCTCAGGGCGTGATCCCAGAGTCCTGGGATCAAGTCCCACACTGGGCTCCCCACAGGGAGCCTGCTTCTCCCTCTGCCTATATCTCTGCCTCTCTCTGTGTCTCTCTGAATAAATAAATAAAAATCTTTAAAAAAAAAAGAAAATGCTTTGTTTTCCATTTTCACTATGGCTATAATATACTATTGCTTTTGTATAACCTAAACTATTGAAGGACGGTGTGCATTACATGATTACACACTAAAAAGAATATCTTTCCATTGCTGTTTCCTCCCTGCCTCCAGTTCTGCCCAATTTTATACCCTTCCAAAATTGTACTTTCCTTTCAGTCTGGAGAACAATTTTCAAACATTGTGACTGATTTGCTTTATCAAGTGATGTATGTTGCATTTAAAAGGTAAATATCTAATTAATTTAATTTTTATAAGATATTATTTGTTTATTTGAGAGAGAGAGCACTAGAGAGAGAGGAAGCACGAGTTGGGGGGAGAGAGAGGGAGAAGCAGGCTCCCTGCTGAGTAGGGAGCCCAATGTGGGGTTCGATCCCAGGACCCCAGGGTGACGACCCAAACTGAATGCAGACACCTAACCGACTAAGCCACCCAGGTGCCCCTCTAGTTGACTAATTTAATTTGACAAATTGACCTTTAATGGATTCCATCAGAAGTTCTCAGTCTTTATTCTACCCCTATACATGACCAGTAATGATCTCATGAGCCACATATTCACAGGATTGTGTGTGTTTCTTGCATATTAGCTGCAATCCAAAGTTTGGGGTAATTCTTCAGAAACAATTTCTGCTCTTTTTCTCAAAATCAGGTATGTGTTTATGATTAAGAATGAAGTTACAAGAATAAGCTTGAAGCCTCTAATTTATAGGGAAATATTCACAATATCAATGCTTTACCTAAATAACAATGTTCTTGCAACATATAGTCCCAAGTGACTATAAATTGTCTTATGGAGCAAATCCATTGACCTCCTGGAGGGTATTATCAGTGCAGGAGTACAATTCCTGAGCAATGACATATGTTCTCACAAGTCAGACACAACACTCCCTTGGAATATCTAAGTTGGAATAGGCCCATGGCTGGGGCTAGTCCTTTCCACGCAATGAAATAAGGTAATAACACTGGTGACTCTAAATGTTACTCTTCCTGCTTTCCTTCCCACTCTTTTGGGTCAGTTTCCTCAGTAATTATTACAAGTAAGTTTACCTACGACTCCTATCCATGGGCTGAAACCTTTACTAAAAATGCTTGTAAGGCAATATTCAAAATATAAGAGAGAAGTTATCAGAAGAAACTGGAGTTCTGTCTGTGACTTTAGACAGAAAGAGGAGTAGAATATACAGACTTTGGCATGGGATCCACTCTTGTTTGCTTGTTTATTAAAGATTATATTTATTTATCCAACAGAGAGGGTGGGGGGCATAAGCAAGGGGAGTAGCAGGCAGATGGAGAGGGAAAAGCAGACTCCTCACCAAGCAGGTAGCCCGATGTGGGGCTCAAATCTCAGGACCCTGGGGAATAGTGACCTGAACCAAAGGCAGATGCTCAACTGACTGAGTCACCCAAGCACCCCAACCCTTGTGTTTTTAAAAATACTTTATTTACACAGTTCACCTCTGACTAGAAAATTCTCCTATTGGTCACTGTATCCCATGTGACTTTGTGTGCAAAGATTATCCTTTTACCACCACCACCACCACCCTCCTTGACAGAAATATTAACAGGAGATAGTTCCTTAGCCAGTCATCTCTGAACACTATTAAGAATCTACAATTGGCTCCAGAGAGCCTCCTCTTTTGGTTTCCTATATTCTTGACCTTTCCATTCTCAATTTCTTCATATTACAAATCTATTATTTAAAAGTTCAGGGCAGCCCCGGTGGCACAGTGGTTTAGCGCCGCCTGCAGCCTGGGGTGTGATCCTGGAGACCCGGGATTAAGATCCTGGAGACACGGAATCAAGTCCCACGTCAGGCTCCCTGCATGGAGCCTGCTTCTCCCTCTGCCTGTGTCTCTGCCTCTCTGTCTGCCTCTCTCTCTGTCTCCGCCTCTGAATAAATAAAAATAAATAAAAAATAAATAAATAAATAAATAAATAATAATAAATAAATAAATAAATAAATAAATAAATAAATAAAAGTTCAGTGAAGCCCTTAGGTACAGATTATATTCTGTAGTTAGTAGTGAAGGTTCAAATACTAGATTATCCTCCTCCAAAGTTATAATTTACCAATTAAACTAAATAAAATGTGAGCTATTTAAAGATCGTCCCATTTACTTCAACTAAAATTTCAATTATTTTAAAAATTATTTCAAATATTTGCTGCCTTTTGGTTTAAAAAAAAAATCAGTCAAGTAAAATTACAGTTTTCTAAGTCTAAGATCCCTCTTTTCACTATACCGAAATATCAATAAAAGTGTTTGTGCAATCCAAATTTTAAGAGTTAAGTGGGTTTAAAAACCAGCATTAGAAAATCAGATACTAGAAATTAGTAATGCATCAGCAACACTTTCATTCTCTCATACTTTCAGGATGAAAGATCCTTGCAGTGTTTAAGCAGTGCCAACCTTCAGGAATCATTTTCTCAGAGTAAATTATCAGTGATATGAATTAGGATCATAATAAATTTCTGTCAAAAGCCCTGAAATGAAGCCTCTACTTGTAAGGTCATTCTTATAATTCACAATTGAAAATATTTAACAGTGTCATCTTGCTATAATATTAAGGTTAATTAAAATACCATTTCCACTCATCTGTACCTGTTAAGCTTGTTAAAATATTATTTTTACAAATTCATATTTGATAATTTCTTACAGCATAGGTTGTAGAGAACCCTTCTGATACTGAAATTTAAAACCAGCATGATGTAAAACCAGACTCTTTGACAAGCAGCTGGGAAGATTTTCCACAAACTCTTTTTAGTTTAATCTGTTTATAATTTATAGTTTAATTTGTTTTTATAGATACTCCCACCCATGAGCATTGAGCATATCTGGTGCAAAGTCCGTAGTTTCTGGAATGGCTGCCATGGAGGTAGTGTGGTTACACAGTCTTAGAGCCTCTGGGTTTGGCTTGCCACTTCCCCAGTCCAGGTGAGAGAGCTCAACAAATTCCCTGGCCAAGTGAGCCAAGTCAACAAGCCATCAGATGCAACAACGTCCTTCTCAAAGATATGTTTTTATGTGTTAACATCCAGAAGTATAAGCCCTGATTTATACTTCCCCACAAACTGTTTTCAAAAGATCTTCTGTAGCAAGGGTCAGCAGCATAGACACCATGGGCTAATTCTGGCCACTACCTGTTTCTGTATGACCTATGGGCTAAAAATAATTTGTACAATTTTAAATGTTAAAAAAATCAAAAGAATAGTGTTTTGTTACATTAAAATTTAGTGCCCATAAATATTTTCTTGGAAAACAGCTATACTCTTCACTTACATACTTTCAGTGGCTGCTTTCACACTACAGTGAGAGGGTCCTTGCACTGTGCTATATGCAAATGCTTCCTCTGAGCCACAAAATTGACTAGGCCCTCAAGCTCTTTTAAAGGAAATCAGGCATTTCCCTAAATTCACTAATTCCTCAGGGCTCTCTCAAGTACTGGGATTTTATTCTCTCATATCACAATCTCAAAGTGTTGAGAGAGGATGGGAAGATGGGAAAGGTTATTACTGAAAATGTTTTGTTTTGTTTTTTAAAGATTTTATTATTTATTCATGAGAGACACAGAGAGAGAGGCAGAGACACAGGCAGAGGGAGGAGAAGCAGGCTCAATGCAAGGAGCTCTATGTGAGACTTGATCTCAGAAATTCGGGATAGGGCTCTGAGCCAAAGGCAGACGCTCAACCACTGAGCCACCCAGGCATCCCTGTTACTAATGATGTTATTTCAAGATTTCTCCCCAACTCTAAGCAAAGCAACCTGACTCTCAACTGCACCACCTTCCTTCACTCTAGTCATTCTTCGTCATTCATGTATAACTTTTGCCACAAAAATCCTAACTCTGTCTGATGCTTAACTATCCGCATGCTATGCACACACCAAGAATCTTAGTGCTCCTGGAGAAATCACACAAATGAGCAAATCAGCACTAGCATTATTCATAGTCACCAAACTCCAAGGCCTTTCAATACCAGCTAGTCACTTTTATTTCATTTGTTTGGTCAAATCTCTCTTCTACTTACCATAATGAATATCTCAAACCATCTCTGCTCTCTCTCTCTGCCCTCCCCTTCTCTACTTCCCTGTTTATTTTTGGCAGATGGAATGGCCTTACATCAGACAGAAAACTGAAGCCTCATCTTCCTGCTGCCAAAACTACAAGCTACTACTACTATACTACTACTACTACTATATTTCTATATCTGTTCTCTCCTTTTCCCTCTAGTTGTAAGGATCCTTTCTCCTAAGGCCAACATTCCACCTATGCTTTCAATTACGTTTGCTCTCAACTTTTTTTTTTTTTAAGATTTATTTATTTATTCATGAGAGAGAGAGAGAGAGACAGGAGGAGGGAGAAGCAGGCTTCATGCCGGGAGCCCGATGTGGGACTCGATCCTGGGACTCCAGGATCGCAACCTGGACCAAAGGCAGGCGCTAAACCGCTGAGCCACCCAGGGATCCCCCTGCTCTCAACTTTTAAAGCAGTATATATTATCTATCATTTCTTCTCTTTCATATATATTCAACTATTCCTTCTCAGTGAGATTTTCCCTACCAGCACTTAAGCATGCTCAAGTCTGTCATATCTTAGAAATTAAATTAATTTTTTAAAAAAAGAATGTGTAATTCTAGAAAAGGGAATTTCCAAATAAAACTACTTGTTTTTGCTACCAGAGCACTAACCTTATACTGACCTTAAGAAATAAAATCTCTTCACATTTGTAGTAATTCTCTTCATGGCCTACCCAATATTCATTCTTTGCCTCAACCTTGCTGTGTTGATTTTGGTTAGAGGTTCACTTTTACCTCTTTGGACTAAAAGACTACAGTTATCCTAATTGATCTAGGTCAGTCATGGTGGTCCCATGCTTCTCATCAGTTTGGGGTAGACACATAATCTAGCTCTGCCAATGAGACAAAGGATTTTGGAAAAGGCTTCATCATTCATAGGGAAGAAATAGTCCTTTTCTGCCACTAGCCAAAATTTAGCTGGCTATGCAGCAGCGATCCTGTTACCAACATATGAAAGAACATAAAATCCAGAAAATTAAAAATAACATAACTAGGGGGTGCCTGGCTGGCTCAGTCGGGGGAGCATGTGACTCTTGATCTCAGGGTTATGAGTTCGAGTTCCATGTTGGGTGTAGAGATTATTTAAATAACTAAAACTTAAAAAAATGTAACTGGTCCTATCATACTATGCTTAAAACTGTCCTACTTCTGAATTTCTTGCTTCCTTTTTGCATAAGTCTGTTTAAATCAGCATTCTCTAATATTTGCAGCTAATGTCATCCTAACTAACAGAAAAAAATTGCTGGGCAGGGGGCAGGAACACTGGTTTTAACTAACTCAATAAGTAACACTGTTTCAATTCAATGAGTATTTGTACAGCAAATAGATTACAACAGTATTCACTACACAAACCTAAGAAGCAAATCATTTAATTAAGAACCTAGAGAAGAATTTTAAAAGAAATTTAGGAAGCTGAAAACTGAAAATTAATGGATAATTATGGAATTAATTCATTGGATTACGAAAAATATTCCACCTTTGGCAATTGTACTTGTTGGGTAGAAGAGAGTACAAGTTATCATGAATATTTTGAGAAAGCGCATCTACTTTTTTACAAATGTTTTTTGCTAACTCAAAGACTATTAAATACATTGTGAATTTCCAAAGAATTAAAATGTAATAAAATGTACTGAGCATAATTCTCTGCTAAGACCAACATTTTATAATGACAATAAAAACTACGATCACTATTTCAACCTGAAGATGCCAGGGGATTGGGATGAATTTGTTCCCTCTTATTAAGCAGCTTAAAGGTACTTTTCTGAATAAATCCTGGAAATAAATTTACTGGCCTGTTATTTGTCTTTTTCTCATAAAAGTGGGTGATAGAATGCATGCCAGATCTAGTTATTTGCTCTCACTAATAATGAACATCACTATGATTTGTAAAAGCAATTATTTCTGGTGAATTTGAAATGTAGGTGTTCTGGCATTTTATTATTAAAATGTGAATGAGAAGTAGATAACCAGATGAGATTTTTCCAAGTAATCTATTAATACATACTTAGATATTCTATCCTTAATTGAGCTCTTAAAATAATTAAATAGCCCAGGTTACTTTAAAATGTTTATAATGCTAATCATACTGTTATTTGCTTTTTAAAACTATTATTCTGATGTACAATACATGAAATAAGCTGTACCTATTTTAAGTGTACAGTTTAATGAAGGTAGAAAAAAATTTATCTGTGTAACCATCACTACAATCAAGATACAGAATATATCCTTTCCTTTGCACAATTCCTCATGTTCCTGCAATCACAGTTCAGTACTTGGCCACAGGAAACCAATGATTCCTGTCTGTCACGAGAGCAGTTTTGTCTGTTTGGCAATTTCACCTAAATGGAATCATATAGCAAGTATTATTTTGTACCTAGCTTCTTTCATTTACCACAATATCTGTTCCATTTTATTGCTGGTATGGATATGGCACAATGTGTTTATCCACTCGTTTTTTAAGGATTATAAATCTATAGTCTTATTAAGTCCAAAACTAACAATATGGTGTTAAGTTTACATTTAAATAAAGTTTTCACAGGAACCTAACACGTGCCTAAAAAGATTTTATGGTGGAGTTCAATTTGTTTTGGGTTTTTAAATTTTTTTTTTTTTTTTAATTTATGATAGTCACACAGAGAGAGAGAGAGAGAGAGAGGCAGAGACACAGGCAGAGGGAGGAGCAGGCTCCATGCACCGGGAGCCCGATGTGGGATTCGATCCTGGGTCTCCAGGATCGCACCCTGGGCCAAAGACAGGCGCTAAACCGCTGCGCCACCTAGGGATCCCCTGTTTTGGGTTTTTAAAAAGATTTTATTTATTTATTCATGAGAGACACAGAGACAGAGACAGAGAGAGAGGCAGAGACACAGGCAGTGGGAGAAGCAGGCTTCCTGCTAGGAGCCTGATGTGGGACTTGATCCCAGATTCCAGGATCAGACCCTGAGCCCAAGGCAGACGCTCAACTGCTGAGCCACTCAGTGTCCCCACAGTGGAGTTCTAGATGGACCTAGATGATGTCAAGAATAGATGGATCTTATGATTCAAAACAGCATTTTGGGTAACAGTTAATTCTCAGGATTAAAAAAAATTGTTTTGTGTTTTAAAGTGAACCACTGCCCCAGTATGAAAGTTTAATCTCCTAAAACCAGGGCTTTTGAAATCATTCAACTCTGGAAGTGATCCAATGAACTTGTACTGTCAGTGACTGAACCCTGCCACCAATGATTTCAGAGTTCAAAGTTCAAATCACAGGCTTCAAGAGTTTTCCACCCTAAGAGCAGAGTTCCTACTCTTTCCCTACTTTCCCATCTTCTATACAACGCTTTTTCCCTCTCCAAATACCCCAGCCAGTGGCTTGGGGTGACAAGCTGATGTTTAAAACTTCATTGCTTGGAAAAAGGTCTTTTTTTTTATCAATTTAAGGAATTAGCACCTCTAAGACAGAACCATCTGCTTATATATATGCTCCAATAAGAATCTCCTTCTTGGGATCCCTGGGTGGTGCAGCGGTTTAGCGGCTGCCTTTGGCCCAGGGCGTGATCCTGAAGACCCAGGATCGAATCCCACGTCGGGCTCCTGGTGTATGGAGCCTGCTTCTCCCTCTGCCTGTGTCTCTGCCTCTCTCTCTCTCTCTCTGTGTGACTATCATAAATAAATAAAAATTTAAAAAAAAATCTCCTTCTTCAACCAGTTTCTATCCCCAAAATGGCAACTTTGGTAACTTATTAACTGGCTTAGTTCTTTGTTGGGAACAACATTAAGCTCAGGCAGGGGACACTTGGGCTTATAAATTTCAGGCATTCACAGCTTTTAAACAGTCTTTCACAGTCCTCATTTAGCTTGCCAATGACTTTTTTGAAAAGATAAAATATTCTGGACACAGAACCAAATCGTCAATAGTTTACTCTTTCCATTGTTTCACCATTTCCCCAATTAGGCACCAAATTTTAACAAGAATGATCCTACCCATCTCTATTCCCTCCCACCCCCATCCTTCCCACTCCCAAATAATACACCAGTAGTAGCCAAAAACTACACACATGCTACACTGTAAAAATGCAAAGTTAACACTATTGGAAAGAAGGCTCTGGGTTGTGCAGATGTGCTTTGAAAATCTACTGTATCTCCTGTTCTCCCACACACCCATCTGTAAATTTTGTCTTTCATGGAAGGCCCTTTGCCTTTCTCCGCAAAGTACAGAATGGGCTGTCTTGCAACACTTCTCTTTCTTCCCCTTCAATGGGATGGGTGTGCAAACTACACAGCATGGAAACGCTTTAAAGCACTTGGGCTGCTGTAGAGCCCAGAAATGGTACTGACTCTTCAAAAGACATCTTAAACCACCTCTGTGGTGTCAAGACAAGTAGAACTCCTTCTCTCCCCACGTGAAACCCACAGTCAGGGCAGCCCAGGTGGCTGAGCTTTTTAGCGCCACCTTCAGCCTAGGTCATTATCCTGGAGCCCCGGGATCGAGTCCCACGTCAGGCTCCCTGCATGGAGCCTGCTTCTCCCTCTGCCTGTGTCTCTGCCTCTCTCTCTCTCTCTCTCTCCCTCTCTGTCTCTCATGAATAAATAAATAAATAAATGAAAGAAAGAAAGAAAGAAAGAAAGAAGGAAGAAGAAAGGAAAAAAGAAAGAGAAAGAAGAAAGAAAAAAAAAGAAAGAAAGAAAGAAAGAAAGAAAGAAAGAAAGAAAGAGAAGAAGAAGAAGAGAAGAAGCAGAAGAAGAGAATAGAAGGAAAGAAAGAAAGAAAGAAAGAAAGAAAGAAAGAAAGAAAGAAAGAAAGAAAGAAAGAAAGAAAGAGACCAACCACAGTCAGATGTGACAGGAGAGTAAATTCTTGTCATCTTTTTTGTCATCATCCTCCAAGGGGTAACAATACCATGTTAGTGTTTCCTCATAGAAGTACATGACCACCTGTGGGCACTTGACATTGGCTTCCGTGTCAAGGACTAGGTCAGGCTCATCAGAGTTTTTCCATTTCATCAGGGACATGAGTTATCCACTGGAATCTATAGTATCAATAATCCTCTCTGGCTTCAAACCCCAGGCAAAGCCTCTGGCTTTTCTGATTCTTCTTCTGCTTTGGTTTGCTCTCCATTCCCCTATCTTCAGAACCAGATTCAGCTTTGTGCTTACCTCACTGATTATCTGTCTCATGTGCTGTTTTCTGTGATGAGATCAGGGCAATCCAGGTTCTCTTCGGACTCCCACATGTTAACCTCACCTCAGAACCCCTTCCACTGCAGGAGGTATTCCACTTTGCCCTTTACCATTTGACGGTCAAGCAGTTTTTCCACCCCGTATCCAAACAAAAAACAAAAGAGCACCTCATCTAGCATCTCCTCCACTTTCTTCTTGTTTTGGGTCATCCCCCTAGTGCCCACCAGCTTTCTAGTCTAAACGGTGACACTCCTCAGAGCAGTACCCAAGAGCCAGAGAGGAATCAGAGCCTTGCTACTGGCGCATTGATTCTAGTGGTCAGGGAGAGTGGTACCCAGAAAAGCAACAAGCCTGTGGCTACAAGTCAAGGCCCTCACTGAAGCAGCATACCACAGGCCCTGGCCAGCTGCCCTGAACTCAGTTAACAAGAGTATCCACTCACTTGTTGATGGGACTTTTCAGTAGTTTCTAGTCAGGCCTATTATGAATAAAGCCACTCTGAACATTCACCCAGAAGTCTTTGTGTTAACATATATTATTTCTCTTGGGTAAATACCCAGAAAGGGGATTGCTAGATTGTGTGGTAAATGTATATTTAACTTTATAAGAACTGCCAAAGTAAAAAAAAAAAAAAAAAAAAAAAAGAACTGCCAAAGTAGTTTGCAAAGTAGCTGTATCATTTTGCATTCTCGTCTGCTATTAGGTGAGACTTCCAGTTATTCCAGATATTCACCAACACTTAGTATTGCCAGTCTTTTTAATTTTGGCCATTCTGATGTGTGCATAGTGGTAACTAAGTATAGTTTTAATTTGCATTTCCTTGATGACTAATGTTGAATGTCTTTTCAAGTTCTTAAGGTTGATGTCTATTTTCTTTTTAGTAAAGTGTCTATTTTTTATTGTGTTGTCTTCTGTTATCAGAGATCTTGATATAATATGAACACAAGTTTGTTTGTTTGTTTTTGTCAGGTATGTGCTTTCTGAATATTTTCTCCTAATCTGTGGCTAGACTTTTCATTTTATTAATTTTGTCTTTTGAAGAGCATATTTGTTTTTTTTTTTGTTTGTTTGGATAAGGTACATTTCATCTTTCTTTAAAATTTTTTAGTTCATATTTTTTAAGCCATCTAAGAAATCTGTGCCTACCCCAAAATTGTAAGGATTTTCTCCTAGCACTGATAAGATTTAATTTTTACATTTAGATCTCTGATAAACTTCAAATGAAATTGTGTGATGGTATGAGGTAGGGATCAAGATAATTTTTAGCACAGATATCTAATTTTCAGCAATATTTGTCAAAATGACTATCATTTCCCCATTGGACTTCAAGAATAACTTGCCCCAATATGTGTGGGTCTATTTCCAAACTCCTTATATTTCCTTCCATTGCTCTTCCTTTTTAAAAAATATTTTATTTATTTATTCATGGGAGATAGAGAGAGATAGAGAGGCAGAGACACAGGCAGAGGTAGAAGCAGGCTCCATGCAGGGAGCCCGATGTGGGACTCAATCCTGGGTCTCCAGGGTCACACCCTGGGCCAAAAGCAGCGCTAAACCACTGAGCCACCCGGGCTGCCCTCCATTGCTCTTTCTGTGTATCCTCATGCCAGTACCATTATATCTTGATTACTTTATACTAAATGCTAAAGTCAGGTAGTGCAAGTCCTCCAAATTTGGCTATTTGAATTTCTTTGCATTTCCTGACCTTTCATTGAGCTTCCTGGACTTACAGGTTAACATTTTTCAGGAACTCAGAAAAACTTCTGGCCATCATTTCTTCAAATATATTCTCCCTCTCCTCAAACTTTCTAGGGCTCCAATTGTATATCTATGAGACTGCTTGATATTAACTCACATGTTACTGACACTCTGTCCTTTTCTCAGCCTTTCTTTTTTGCTTCTCTATACTTCAATTTGGATAGTTTTTATTGCCCTGTCTTAAAATTCACTAGTATTTTGTTCTCTAATGACTAATCTGCTATTAAACCTATCTGGTGTTTTGTTTATTTTTCCATTTAAGATACTGTATTTTTTAGATCTAGAACTTCCATTGGTTCTATTTTTAGTTTCCATTTCTCTTCATATAATATTCATGTTTTTCTTTAATTCCTTTCATATTTATAATAGCTTTTGAAACGTCTTTTAGCGGGGTTCCTGTGTGGCTTAGTTGGCTGAGCATCTGCCTTCTGCTCAGGTCATGGTCCCTAGGTCCTGGCGTCCTAGGGTCAAGCCCTGGGTTGGGCTCCTTGCTTAGCGAGGAGTCTGCTTCTCCCTCTCCCTTTGCCCCTCTTCTCTGCTCTTGTGCACATGTGCTCTCTCTCAAATAAATAAATAAAATCTTTCTTAAAAAATATTTCTACTGTTAACTATGGCAGGGAGGAGGGTGTCCTGTTTCTACTGATTTACTTTTCTCCTGGATAATGATTACCTTTTTTGAGATCTTTGTGAATTTCCCATGTTCGACAAAATCTCTTCCCTCTAATGGGTCAAAACACAAACGTATCCCTACCCTGGGCATACTTCCATAGTTATTTCCTTTTCACATTTCTATTAGTTGTTATTTCCTTGGTAGTTAGTTGTTTCTGCCAAGCCTTCGTGGAATTCACCCTGTGCATGAATAACTTACAATTTAGCCAAGAATACAAGGGAACCCCAAGCAAATTTTGGGAACTATTATCTAAATAGTTTCTTCATTTATGGCATTTCATGGAAAATTCCAGACATTTCCATCTCCTAGAACTTTGGTGTCTTTCTCCTCAACTTGTAGAGACACCTATGTTTTTTTGGATTTTCTCTCCCTATACCACAGTCCAAAAATTGCCTCTAGGTATAAAGATGGGATACATTGTAGGATTAACCTCAACTTTTCTTCTCTTAAAACATTATCTAATATTAAAAATAATTGTTTCATAAATTTTGTCCAATTCTAGTTGTTTAAAATAGGATGGCTAGTCTGATACTAGTTATTCTGTTATGGCTATATACAGATCTCTTGTTTTTTCACGGTTATGGTAACTCATTTTTAAAAAGTGAGAACATATAGGAATTAAAATGTAATAAAAAGTGTATTTGTGGCACTTTCCCATAATGAAGAAAACATGTTTAAGTAGGAAAATGGATTCTAATCCTAGCTATTCCAGTTGATCTATTTTGCATAGGGCAGCTAACTTCTCTAAGTCACAATTTTCTACGTTGCTTAATTAGATGATTTCATAAATTCTGTGATCTTAATGTTAAGGATTATCTGCCCTTAAGGATCATTTGTAAATAAATCCAAAAACCAAAAATTCTCATTTGCTTTTATTACAACTGAGGAAACACATTCCTGCCCGGCCTTCCTCTTAGGTTTTTATTCAGGAAAAAAAATTCTGACTACCAATTACTTATGGCATTCCAAAATAATCCAATTCTATAATCCTAAAATTGACAATAAATAGAAGACATTTGGCTATTCATGGTCCCTTGAAAATAAACTACAGTATCAAATTCCATATTTTAAAAAAAATCTGCTTTCATATTTTTAAATCTGATATTAATCCCCGGTATGAACACTAGACTAATTTTTAAAACAATAATAGTATCAATGGGCTTTTCCTCACCTATCATAAAAAATTCTTTAAAGAACTTCTAACATACTAATTATGCATGACATTCCCCTGTTGAAATCCATGGTGAGCATCCTGAATCAAATTTTGTTACTTCAGGTACTCTCTTTTGAATCTTTTAAAATGTTCTCTAAATTCTTTAACCCAAACTATTGGAAAAAATCTCTACTATTACAGTTACTGATTTGTGTGTGAACATTACGTAATAATACTGTATTTTTTAAAGTTTTTATTTATTTATTCATGAGAGGCACAGAGAGAGAGAGGCAGCGACATAGGCAGAGGGAGAAGCAGGCTTCTCAAAGGGGCTCCAGGATCATGCCCTGAGCCAAAGGCAGACACTCAACCGCTGAGCCACCCAGGCATCCCCATAGTAATGCTATTATGCTATATTTTTTATTGAATTGTAGGTTTCTTAAACTTATTTTCTTTTTTATGATTTTATTTATTTGACACAGAGAGAGAGAGAGCACAAGCAGGGAGAGCAGCAGGCAGAGGGAGAGGGAGAAGAGGCTCCCTGCTGAGCAAGGAGCCCAATGCAGTGCTCAATCCCAGGACCCTGGGATTATGACTGGAGCCAAAGGCAGATGCTTAACCAATTGAGCCACCCAGGTTCCCTTAAAATTGAACATTTTCTTGAAGTCTTTTCTTGTTTAGGCTTACTGAGTTATTTTTCCCAATTAACAAATGTGAGCATGGGTAGCCCAGGCGGCTCAGTGGTTTAGTGCCACCGTCAGCCCAGGGAGACCCACGAACGAGTCCCACGTCGGGCTTCCTGCATGGAGCCTGCTTCTCTGCCTCTCTCTGTGTGTCTCTCATGAATAAATAAATAAAATCTTAAAAAAAAAATGTGAACATCATAAAAGTCTGGGTTTCCCTCTAATTTAAGGGCATCCATAATTTATTTATACACTGACAGTCACATATAAGATATTCTTTCAATCTTTATGTGGTTTTTTAGTAGTAACAGGGAAAAACCACTATAATGGAATATTAAATATTAAATACAAATATTACATACATACAAATATTAAAGGAATGTTTATTTCTTCTAAGTCAGAGTTGCCACATGGACTACTCCCTGCTAACTTGTAGAATTTTTCCTCTTCCTGATTTCTTAACTCCATGCACTAGTTCAGAGTGGTCTAATTTCCCATAACTCATTTTCTATGTCATATAACTTATTTTCCTTCTCTCATACTATATGAGAAATATGCTAAACAAACAAGTAATCTATGAAGATTTCCATTATCAGTAAATTTGAAGTTTTAGAATACCAGAACAAGAGTTCTTAAACTTAGTAGGGCTAAAAATCATCTGGACACATTTGTTGAAATTCAGATTCCCAAGGCCAACACTCGGGAAATTCTTAATTCAATAGGCTTGGAGTGCGGGCCCAACAGTTTGAATTTTTAACACACAGTTCAGATAATTTTGATGCAGGTGTCCTATGAACCATACTTTGAGAAACACTGCAGACCCTTTGTCTGTAATAAGTATCTTATGTTTCCAGGTGACAAAAAAAGGTATTCTGTTCTCACTCAAGTAGATTGAAACTATGTTTTCCAAATAGAATGTACAAACCCCATCGCAATGGGCAAAACAATCCATTAGGGTAAGACGATATTAGAACTATCTTTTCATCTAAAAAAATCAGCTTTTTAAAAAAAAAATCTTATTTATTTATTCATGAGAGAGACACACACAGAGAGAGAGAGAGAGAGAGAGAGAGAGGCAGAGACACAGGCAGAGAGAGAAGCAGGCTCCAAGCAGGGATCCTGATGTGGGACTCAATCCTGGGTCTCCAGGATCATGCCCTGGGCTGAAGGCGGCACTAAACTGCTGAGCCACCCAGGCTGCCCTCAGCTTTATCAATGTTAAATAAAAGACCGATACTTGGCATTTTAAAAAAGAGAGAGAATATAGGACGCCTGAGTGGCTCAGCAGTTGAGCATCTGCCTTCAGCTAAGGGAGTATCCCAAAGCTCTGGGATCAAGTCCCACATCAGGCTCCCTGCATGGAGCCTGCTTCTCCCTCTGCCTGTGTCCCTGCCTCTCTCTCTGTGTCTCTCAGGAATAAATAAATAAAATCTTTAAAAAGAGACAGAGAAAAAAAATTAAAAGAGACAGAGAGAGAATCAGAAAAGGAATTCCAGTAACAAAAATTCTGTGAGACAGAGGAAAAATAAGTTAAGAAGTAATTAATTCAGCAGACCAGAAACTTCAAAACTGAAGGTAGCAGAAGTAAACTTGCTTTCTAGTACAAAATTCCAGAAAAGCTCAGAAATTTGAGCCATCAGATACCTCTAAAAAGTAGGTTGAAAATAAGCTCACTATTTCTATAAAAAGGAGTTAAACCTCCAAACACCAAGTATCCAGGCAACTATACGTCTGTCACCAGAAGAAAAGACAGGAGATTTGGTCTCTGGAGAAGCTAAACCACAGCTCTGAAATCAGAGGCACCAGGCAGAGCTGAGAATGAGGGCAGCTTACTGAAAATAGGGGAATTAAATGAAAATCTACATACTGAAAGTGCAACTCCTAGTCCCCTTCTCCACTTGACTATGAGATTGCTCAGATTGGCAGATTCTAGCTGGAGAAACTGATCAGCCCCAGAGTAAAGACATACAAACACACAATTAGCCACACCTCTCAACCTAAAGAAAAGCCTAGACAAAACACTCGCCAATGCAACCCATGCCTCAGTAAGACACCCCTATGCTCAAGAGCTTTTCAATAGGTGTTGAGTTCTTCACTTTTAAATATTGATGGAAGACTAACCCATCTTTAAGAAATCTGTGAAACATGAAGGACAGAAAACAAAAACAACAAACAAAACAAATACAGGAAACAGAGATAGTGCAGGAAGCAGAAGCAAAAATATTCATTGGGTTAGAGGGTAAAGATAAGGAAATCACGCAAATAAGAAAATTAGAAGTTCAGTTCTAATCCAAAATATATAAATAGGAGTTCCATAAAACCAGAACAGAAAAAGAAAAGAAAAAAGATGCTGTCAAAGAAATAATTCAACAAAATTTCAGAAGAAAGAGGGTAAGACTTGACTTCAGACTGAAAAGACATCTGAATGAGTACCTAGCACATCTTGGAAATACTTGAACACTGGGAACCAAGAGATAATTCTAAATGTTTTCAGAGGGAAAAATTAAAAGCAGGTCACCTACAAAGGATGAGGAATCAGTATGGTATTAGACTTCTCAATAGCAACACTGGGAACAAGAAGCAATGGAGCAATACCTTGAGCATTTGGAGGAAAGAATGATTTCCCAAGATCTTAAAAAAATTATATCCTATGTTCTCTTTCTTAGAAAGCAACTGGAATATGTGTCCAATAGACTAAATGAAGACAAAGGAAGATTAGAGAAGTAGGAGAGAGGGATCCCACAGAGGATAGAGGGAAAGAATCCGCAGGTTGAGGGTGAAGGGACATCCGAGGATATAGGTTATGGAGAACAATCAATTCAAATTGGACTGAGAGGACAGGGCACTTTTTCATTGTTTCATTTCTTCATTATCTTTTTCATTGTTCTCTTCACCATTACAATCTAGTGCCATTTGTGATAGTACATGGAAAACCAAGCAAAAAAACACCAAATGGGTAAGATATAACTATTAACTGCTAAGAAAAAAATAAGTATTTCTCATGAAGAATGGTATCCTAAATAATAAAATAATTGATACAGTTAACACTACTTCTCTGACAAGGAATCTAAGAGATAATTAATAGAAAATAAAACTTAACCACCATCACAATGTTAACATTAAAAAGTTACATCTCTGGAGCAGACATTTTTCATTTTCCATTAACTTTGCATCTTGTGCCCAGAAATTTTTCTTTTTACGTTTTCAACCCCTGGATACATATGTTTAGCCTATGCCCCACAGTTGCAGGTGCTGTGTGATTATTAAACCATACCAAGTAATTCTAAAGCCATCTGCTTTAGAATTTAGTTTCAAAGAGATGGGCCATAGTTGGGATAGCTTGAGTTTAGTGAAGAAATATATCACTTTGGCTTTCACTTCAAAGCTCTTAATTAATTAACTTTCTAAAATAAGTATATGGATTTCCTTCTGGTTTTGCACTCTTTTAAGAAAAATAAGCCATTTTCCTATGGCTCTATTCTGAGCTCAGAGAAGACTTTTATGCCTTAATTAACTTATTATAACACCATCTTCAATAATTTTCTCTTTATCCCACTGCAATAGCCTTCACCAAATTAGGAGTCTTGTACATCCTATTTTAATACTTCATAATAACCTAAAAATAGCTTCTAATCCCTGAATAATATTTTATCATAAAAAAGAAAATAATTTGTGTTTCTCCTGGGACCACACCACTTTTTTATTCCTGTTATTGACTTGGTAGTTAATTTATAAATATGGTATTATCTTGTGATTACCAACTAAACTCAAACTTAAAATTTTATTTACAAAATAATTAGCTGGTCTTACTTTTTCCCTTCAAAAAATTCTATTGAGGGCAGCCTGGGTGGCTCAGCAGTTTAAGCGCCTGCCTTTGGCCCAGGGCATGATCCTGGAGACCCGGGATCGAGTCCCACATTGGGCTCCCTGCATGGAGCCTGCTTCTCCCTCTGTCTGTGTCTCTGCCTCTCTCTCTCTCTCTCATGAATAAATAAATAAAATATTTTAAAAAATTCTATTGATACTCAAGGCCCTAATTCTCTTGCCTTTTATCCTTTACCTAGTTCTTATAAATGATATTTGTTTATTTAATATTTTTTATTTGAAGTATAGTTGGCATACAGTGTTAGTTTCAGGTAGGTGTACAACACAGTGATTTTGACGGTTCTATGAATTATGTAGTGCTCACCAATATAAGTGTAGTTTTCATCTGTTATCACACAAAGTTATTATTATTGATGCTGTATTAAAAGTGATATTTAATCAAATATTTACAAAATGCTTATTACTGAATCATGTCCTGAATTTTATAAATCATGAAAAGTCATTAAATTTTATAAATTGTAAGGAAAAAAATAAGCTAAAGAACTGCTTGATCATCGAGTTTTAAATAAATTGCTCTCTAGAGTCAAAAAAGTAAAATAGCAGTGACATTTTTACTTATACTCAACCTTTCATCTAAGAACATATAATCTTTAAGAGTGACTATTACCCTCATTTTACCACCATGGCATAGAATTACAAAGATTGAACTGAAGTGAACTCAAGAGGTTATCTAATCTAGCTTCTATCTCCAAGAATGACTGCATTTTAACAAAACCAAGAGATATATCCATGTTTTCTAGTTTTCAAAATCTCCAGGGGAAGATGTTACAACTTCCCTTAGCAATTTGCTCTGGTGTGTAATATCCCTTGTTTTACTCATAATCCAAATCTGAAGATAAGAAGGAAATAAAACCTGGTTTCCTAGATTCTCAGTAAGTACTTTTATCCAGTTGTGGTTATGAGATAACCACAAAAATAAAAAGATGAAGAAATAGATATTTAAATAAGAACAATCTCCAATATCTAGTCAACTATTCACCTGGTTCAACCAACAGTCATTTTGAAAATAATCTGACATGATAAAACTATTTATACCTAAATTTATTTCATAATAAATGCCTCCCATTAGTAAGAGAAATAATTTCTAACTACTAGATGTATATTTATGAGTTCTAAAGATAATAATAGCATATATTTATTTGGAACTTTCTGGGTGCTGGCACTTCATGCATATCATATTGAATCTTCATGTCATTTCTGTGAGATAGGCACTATTGTTATTACCATTTTTTATTTTTATTTATTTTTAAAAATTTTATTTATTTATTCATGAGAGACAGAGAGAGAGAGGCAGGCAGAGACATAGGCAGAGGGAGAAGCAGGTTCCAGGCAGGGAGCCCAATGTGGGACTCGATCTGGGGACCGTGGGATCACGCCCTGAGCCGAAGGCAGATGCTCAACCACTGAGCCACCCAGGCGTCCCTATTCCCATTTTTTAGATGAAGGCTCTGAGACGGTAGGGTGTCCAAAGTCTCATAGATTCAATGACAAAGCCAGGATTAACACCTAGACAATTTACTTGTGTTTCACGGTCTCTCCAATACATACTTAATACATTTTAGTTGTTATTATTAGGTGCTTTAAGATTGGGTTGAAAAACTCTTATCTGTAAAAAAAAAATTTTTTTTTTCTTCAAACTTTCATTAGTTCCTCCAAATTTTTGTCAGATCAAAGATGATATGGGAAATATACACATCCCTTAAAAAAGATATATTTATATGACAAAATTTGTTTCTTAAAGTTTGCTGTATTGTTTCCTAATTTTTCTTAGACCCATCTAGATTTGCTTTTAAAAATGCGTATATATGCTTTTAAAAGGAATCTTGGTTATTTTGGCCTTTACTTACTCATTTAAGAAGCAAGGGTACTTCTAGGTCATATTATTTTTATTTTTACTTTTTTAAAAAGATTTTACTTATTTATTCATGAGAGACACAGAGAGAGAGAGAGAGGCAGAGACACAGGCAGAGGGAGAAGCAGGCTCCATGCAAGGAGCCTGACGTGGGACTCGATCCTGGGTCTCCAGGATCAGGCCTGGGCTGAAGACGGCGCTAAACTGCTGAGCCACTCGGGCTGACCCCGGTCATTTTTTTTTTTTTTCAGTCTTATTATTTTTAAATAAAAAGGAGCAGATTCTAGATTTGAGCTAGATTTGATGGGCTTCAATCTAAATATTTTATAAAATATTATAAACAACTAGAATGTTCTCTAAGTGTAAACATACCTTTTAACTAAGTAAATGGTCAGCTATGTTAGCCAAAGATGATTTATGTACAGTAAGCATGCTTCTAAACAGTTAAAGTTCTGCATTTAATATAATATCTTCGTAATATTTCAGTTTATTAGTTGACACTGCTATTTTAAGGAAAAACCAACACATTTCAAAAGCCATGAAAACTTTGAAATTTAATTTATACTTTAATATTTCATACAACATTACCTTTTTTATTGTTTCCTTTCCCACTGTAATCTCATGCCCATCTTGTCCCATGCCATTCTTAAAGAACAGAATTCGGACCGAGGTCTTCTCACTAAGTTTCTTCATTCTAACAGAAAGAACAGGCTTGGTTTTCTGTCTTTTAATATCAGTAGGAAGCATCAGCCCATTCATTGTCCAAGTTACTTTCTTCATTAACAACAGATGGTCTAGAAGAGAATTTTTTTTTAAAGTCAAGTCAATATTTGGCTTCAAAACTAGAAATGGACACACCATACTTCCCTTCCCCCTCTTACCTATATCATATACACTGGCCAGTCTCCATTTAGATGCTGGTTTTCTGAAATGCTACCACCAGCTTCCCACTAACCGTGACATAAGCTGTAGCAAGCTGTCTGCTCTGATAGCCTGCATAAATCATCATTTCTGAAGGGAACAGATGTTCAGGGTATGAAAGAGTAATACCACAATTTAGTCCTAATTAAAATTCACCTTAGCATGCCTCTATCACTGATCAGATGCACTGGGCTGAAAGGCTCCATTGAAAGGGTCCAAGGTCCTTTGCTTACTACAAAACAATATGGGTCCTGAACTTTTGTGTTCTTTAGGGTTGGGGAAAATGCTTTTTTCTCCTTAATATGATTTATGATCCATGTTGTTTTAAAGATGATGACCTCCAAATAGTAACTTTATACATTATTCTTCTCCTGTGACTAGAATGAAAGTGCCTTCTAGCACATCTTTGGTGAGGGATTCAAAATATTTCACTAAAAGTGAAAATCAGCTCTGCATTAACAGTTTACTTTGACCTATGCATTTTCAAAGATGTATGTAGGAATTTATATTTCAAAACCCCCCTCATAGTAATGGCAGGGAAACTAAATTACTATGTATGACTTTGAAAATGTAAGGGTAAGAACAGAAGTGTAGTATATTGCATAGTTAGGTTGCTATTAGCATCCTTCTCTTTTCAAAAGGCATTATTTCATAAATAAATAATTTACACCTGGATTATTTTTTATTTGTACATTCAATTTATTTTAAATTATATTTTCTTTTCACATAAATTACAAAATTTATGTGATTTTACATGTACGTTGATCCCTCCCTCATCTGCTCTATATTTGTTCTAATGAGAGAAATAAAATTTTACTTGGATACAATTGAAAATAGCTGCATTTGTTTGCCCACATTTCTAAATAACCCTTCTCTATTACCATTACCTCAGACACATGGCCTCTTTGACCTAAAAATGGTACTTTATATAAAATCTGCAAGTATTGATATGAAACAAGCAAATAGTTCTGGGAACTTTGGGTCCCAGAATGGCCACCTTAAATGTTAAAAAAAAAATTGTCTTTCTCTTTCTCTCTTGTGTACATAGTCACACACATATACACGCACACATACATAAAGAGTAGGTAAAAATAAGAGCAAAACTTGCAGAATAGGGGCAGCCCTGGGTGGCTCAGTGGTTTAGTGCTGACTTCAGCCCAGGGCCTGATCCTGGAGACCCAGGATCAAGTCCCACATCGGACTCCCTGCATGGAGCCTGCTTCTCCCTTTGCCTGTGTCTCTGCCTCTCTCTCTCATTCTCTGTCTCTCTCTCTCTCTCTGTGTCTCTCATGAATAAATAAAATCTTAAAAAAAAACTTGCAGAATAAACTAAGACTATAGATATGAGTAAACCTTTGAGAAAAAATATTTTTACAGAGATTACTGCATTTAGTCATTTTGTAATCTAAAATTGATAGAAATTAGAAAATAAACTAGACATTCATGAGTTCATATGCCCAAAAGAATAGAAAACAGGTACTCAAATAAATACATGTACATGCATATTCATAGCAGCACTATTCACAACAGCCAAAAATAGTAAGTCAAATATCCACCAATGGATGAATGAACAAAATGTAGTACATACATACAATGGAATACTATTAAGTGAGGAAAGGAATGAAGTACTGATACATGCTACAATGTGGATGAACCTCAAGCCATTATGCTAAGTGAAAGTAGCCTAACATAAAAGTCAATATCCTGGGTAATTCTGTTATATGAAATATCCAGAAGAGGTAAATCCACAGAAACAAAATGCAGACTAATGGTTGCAGGTGTGGGAAGAGGGCAGAAAGGGAGAAAAATTTAATAGGTAAGAAGTTTTATTTTGGAATGATGGAAATGTTTTGAAACTAGATAGAGGAGGTGGTTGCACAACACTGTGAACGTACTGAATGCCAA
Organism: Canis lupus familiaris; assembly: GCF_011100685.1. Lineage (NCBI taxonomy): Eukaryota > Metazoa > Chordata > Mammalia > Carnivora > Canidae > Canis > Canis lupus. Next base: position 36,511,697 of record NC_049239.1, on the reverse strand, counting down.
TAAATAGTTTACTTAGAAATGATTAATTTTGTTATGTGAATTTACCACAATTGATAAATAAGGAAGAGGAGGAGAAAGTGGGGTGGGCGTAAAACACTGATGGTTAGCTTCTCTCTGAAAATAAAAAAATCATTCTCACAGGAAAAAATAATAAATTCTTGTAGTTTGATAGTTTATCTACAATCTGGACATAACCACACACACACACAGATGCTTTGCGTAGTGAAAGGGTATAAACCTCCAAACTAGGTTTGAGTAACAACTCTCTTACTTGGTGACCCTAGATGAGTTAAAATTCTCTGATTTCATCCTATAAAGTATCCAGTGGGTACTACTCCCCTGCCTGATTAAACATTTTATTTGTTAAAGTACCTAAAGCATTGAAGGTACTCCATGAATATTGGTTTCTTCCCCCACATCCCAGAATTTCTGGGTGGACAGAATCTACCACTCAGAGTATTTGAGCAGAGAGGACTGACTACAGGGCATTGGTAATGGAAAAGATGGAGAAGCAACCAAAGGACAGTGAGGCAATCTAGAGATTGACAACTGCAAGAAACCACTCCCACATTGGGGTGCCGGGCTAGCTCAGTTGGTGGACCATGTGACTCTTGGTCTCAGGGCTGTGAGTTTGAGCCTCATGTTGGGTATAGAGATTACTTAAAAATAAATCTTAAAGAAATAAAAAAAGGGGATCCCTGGGTGGCGCAGTGGTTTGGCGCCTGCCTTTGGCCGAGGGCGCAATCCTGGAAACCCCGGATAGAATCCCATGTCGGGCTCCCGGGGCATGGAAGCCTGCTTCTCCCTCTGCCTGTGTCTCTGCCTCTCTCTCTCTCTCTCTCTCTCTCTGTGTGACTATCATAAATAAAAAAATAATAAAAAATAAAAAATAAAAAAAAAGGAACCTCTCCCACCAAGGCCACAGGGAGGAGGTGTTGCAGGTGCCCAGATTTAGAGAATCTTACCAATAAAGGGTTTTCCCTTTTGATGACTGAGACCAGGGTCAGGATTAGGGTGAGATAAGTGAAGGGTCAACACTGCAAAACTGAAAGAAGCACACTCAGTTGTGCAAGTGCACAACCTTTAGTAAGTGCCTCCATATATTTTGTCTCACAGGTTGAGCACTCATCTTACCCTGGTCCCAGCCTCTTTCCTCTATGCAGACTAACTAAATTCTATTAAAATAATGCTATTAACTGGACACTGTTTCATATGATTTATCGATATTAACTCATGAAGTCCTCTCAAAAAGCTTATGTGGTAGAAAATATCATTATCTTCATCTACAGATGAAGAAACTGAGGCACAGAGAAGTTAAATAACTTGAGCAAAATCTTGCAGCTGGCAGGTGATTGCACCGGAATATGAATTGAGTTCTAGAAACTGAACTTTTTTTAAAAAAAGATTTTGGGATCCCTGGGTGGCTCAGCGGTTTAGTGCCTGCCTTTGGCCCTGGGCATGATCCTAGAGCCCCGGGATCGAGTCCCACGTTAGGCTCCCTGCATGGAGCCTGCTTCTCCCTCTGCCTATGTCTCTGCTTGCTCTCTCTCTCTCTCTCTCTCTCTCTCTCTCTCTCTGTGCGTCTCTCATGAATAATAAGTAAAATCTTTTAAAAATAAAAATAAAAAAAGATTTTATTTATTTAGGTAATCTCTACACCCAAAGTGGGGCTCAAACTCACAAGCCTGAGATTAAGTGTTGCACACTCTACTGACTGGCATCCCTAGACTCTACCATATATTTTATACTGTTATCAAACAAAATTTCACATATTTCCACACAAATTGGACATACTCTTCACATTTCTTATTCCTATCAGTGTTTCCACTTCTTTCACAGTTGTCCATTATCTCAGGGAGATCTTGAACCCTTCCTCCTAGCCATTTCTCTCCAATCAATTGCTTAGTCATTCGATGATATTTTTTGGGTGTCCATTCATCAATGCACCAGAGAGATAGTTGTGAACAGGAAAGATTACGTGATCCTGGGGAAAGAAACAGTAGAAGGTGTCCCTGAAGAGATGACATCTGAGTAGACAGGCTTGTACAATGAGAAGTCAGTCATGAAAATATGGGTGGAAAGAGTACTGGAGGCAGAATAATAATCAAGCACAAAGCCTCTTACATGAGAATGAACTTGGCATGTTTGAGAAAGAAAAACAAAGTTTGGATAGATAGAGAATGTATATGTATAAAGCCAAAGGATAGAAAGAGGCCAGATTGTGTAGAACAGGATAAAGGGTCTGGATCTTATTCTGGATGTAAAGGGAAGCTATTGGAAGGTTCTCAGCAGGGCACTGTATAGACTATAGCAGAGAATAGATGACACTGGTAGTTTTCCCCCACCAAATTCCTTTTATCAGGCTAGTGGACCCAAACTCCAGCTGCTGAGTCGTAGCCTATAACACCTCACAACTGCATTCTTCTCCTGAGAACAGCCTTTGGCTGAAGGAATCAGCCACCTACCCAGGAAATGTATGTGAGGTGATGGTCTCTTAGCAAGGGGTCCAGTCCACAGTCAAGGACTGACTGACTGGGGGACATAATAGCCAGTCCCCTGGCTTTAAGGAGGGGCAACTCTCACTCCAAATTGAGGCTGGACTTCAGCTGAACACAGGGCGTGATCGAAATTCTTCCTCTATTCTGTTGTTTCCCTCACTAAGTCCCTTGTACAAAAATCCCCATCTCAGGTGCTGCTTGGAGGGAACCTGACCTGAAACAGAGTCAAAGAAGAGAAACCTCCTCTTGCTATCTTTCTTCACAGTAAGCCTTAAAAACATCCTTCCTTTCCATTTCCAGCCGGCCCCTAATTGTATTTTATTTTCCTCCATTATATCTGACATCCTATATTCCAATTATAGCTGAATTTCCTTAAAACATCAATTTTATTGGGATGCCTGGGTGGTTCAGTGGTTGAGTGTCTGCCTTTGGCTCAGGGAAGTCCCGCACCGGGCTTCCCACATGGAGCCTGCTTCTCCCTCTGCCTTTGTCTCTGCCTTTTTCTCTCTGTATCTCTCATGAATAAATAAATAAAATCTAAAAAAAAACAACAAAAAAAAAAAACCACCACCACCACCAACAAAAAAACACACATCAATTTTATTATTGCCTGAAGAAGAAGTTCTTGGAGCTAACTTTTGAAGTTCTCCATTAGTCAATCATCAAGTCTGTCAGGTAGTCAGCAAATACTTATTAAATCCATCCTATGTGTCAGACCCTGTGCAAGGAATATGAAAAAGACGTATTCCCTTGCCTAAACTTCTGTTTAATGGAAGAGTTTACTGACAATCTGACACTATCCAAACTTTTCGGTCTTCATCTTATCCTGGCTTAAAGCACTATTATACCTAAGCCAATCTGCTCATTATCCCCTGAGTATACCAAGGGCATATATAAGTCCATTCTTCACCTATTCAGACTCAAGTCCACCTCAAAATCCGGTTTAAGATATTCCTTTAGTGTTCCAGCCCACAATGATCTATAATCTCTCTGAATCCTTAGAGCATTGCAGTCTATTATTACTTACCCATATATTCATTCATTCAGTAATGTTTTAGAACACACCACATTTCAGGTGCTGTATTACATATTAAGGAAAGAGCATAAATGATCTGAAATTATGTAAATATTTCATAAATATAGATCCTATTTCTGTTTCCATACTTAACCCCATTGAAGGTAGGATTCAAGCCCATATTTATTATTCTTTGCTCCTATACCTGCACATGGTATAGTTACTAGATGTTAACTTTCCTGTGCATTTAAATGCTTGATTGATAAAATTTAATTTTATGTCACCTTATGTAACATATCAGTTATGCAAAATAAACTTTATTGCCTGTATATACATATATATACCATTTTTATTCTCTATATCCCCCCAGTATGAACATAAATATGATTTATCTACCACCTTGATGTTCATCGATTACCACAATGGTAGAGAATTTCTTCAAGAAAGAAGAAACCTGCTAAGGAGAACTGGTTGGCAAAATGAAGGTCTAGGAATGGAGTATACTTAAGGAGTATATTTAATGGAGTATGTTTAAGGTAAGTGCTACATATTCCTCAAGACTAATTTGGGGTAGAGCGTCATCTCTCTTAAAAACTCTTCTCTTAAACACCCTTCCCTTCTACTCTTTGTGAAGATGTCTGTCTACCACTGACACTCTCCCCTGTACTATCATCAACATTTTATGCTTACCTAGTACACGGAGTAGGTGCTTAGTAAGTGCTGCGTGAATTAATGAAATAAGGCTACCTTTTATTTAACATAACTTATTCCAATAAAAGGAATATATTCATAATTCTATTATCTGTGACCGTCTTTAAAAAAATTATTTATTAATGAGAGAGAGAGAGAGAGGCAGAGACACAGGCAGAGGGAGAAGCAGGCTCCATGCAGGGAGCCTGACGTGGGACTCGATCCTAGATCTCCAGGATCAGGCCCTGGGCTGAAGGACACTAAACCGCTGAGCCACCGGGGCTGCCCTATCTGTGAACTTCTAAGGACACTTCACTCACTTAAAAAACAGCCTAAAATAAAAATAGATCATATTTTTGAATTTTCAAGTCAGTTTTCTGAAAGAATTCTTGATGAGTCTAGGAAAAACACATAATATAGTAAATTTGAAAATAAATTTGAAAATATCATTTATAACATAAAATACTTTCCAGATCTTTGTTGATACTGATAAATGTGGAAAGACTATTGGAAATATATAAAAGTTTTTATATAAATAAAGATGTTTAAGGTAACCTGAAAGAAGCCTAATAAAATAGTATTAATGATGACTGAAATGTATTAATAATATAGTAAACAAGCAGCATAGCCTAGTATTTAAAAGCATGGGTTCTGAAGCCAAACTCCCTAGATATGAATCTTAACTTTGCCTCTTACTAACTCTGTAACCTTGGGGGAAAAAAAACTCAGTCAATGTCATTTGCTTTAGTTTTCTTAAATGAAAAATGGGAATAGTAATATTAATTTCCTTTTTTTATACGGATGGAAAGAACTTCTACAGATAAAACACATGTGTAAATATGAAACTGTAAATGGTGACATTTTTATTATCTTCATGATTTTCATCAAGAACTTAACATATAGAGAGCAATGTATTAAGTGCTTTGTATACATTAACTCATTTTATCTTCATAATCTCAGGAGGTAGGTTACATTATCATCTCTATTTTATAGACGAGGAAAATGAGACCTGGAGAAATCAAGCAAGTTGATCTCTAACATCCATCCATTAAGTAGGTCAGGAATCATACACACCCTGAACAATTCTGGAGCCTGCTATATTAACCATGACACTGCAAAAAGTAATAAAAGATTCCACCAGTTTAAAATGGACTAGATATCCCATACTTCTTATTTTCCTACATTCTATCATAGTTCCATCTTAGCACCATCTAAAAAGCAGCTGCCCTCAGTGCCTATAATTTGGTCAAAATGTCCTTATGAGGGCAGCCCAGTGGCTCAGCGGTTTAGCGCCACCTTCAGTCCAGGGCGTGATCTTGGAGTCCTGGGATCAAGTCCCAAGTCGGGCTCCCTGCATGGAGCCTGCCTCTCCCTCTGCCTGTGTCTCTCTGCCTCTGTCTCTCTCTCTCATTCTGTGTCTCTATGAATAAATAAATAAATCTTTTTTTTAAATGTCCTTATGAAAACTACTGTGACTCCTTCACAAACCTTTATGTCTGTTGTCAATCAGAGCAGTTTGAATAAGGTTTCTCAACCTTGGCAAGTATTGATACTTCTTTGTTCTTTGTAGTGTGGGTTGTCTTGTGCATTATGGAATGTTTGGTACCATCCCTGACCTACACTCATCGGATGCCAGTAGCATGTTCCCAGTTAAACAACCAAAAATGTTGGTATCGTGTATATATGTATGATACAAATATGCATCATGAAGGACAGCCCAGGTTAGGAAGAAGCAAAAAAGGTATAGGCTTGGGACACCTGGGTGGCTCAGTGGTTGAGCACCTGCCTTAGGCTCAGGTCATGATCCTGAGGTCCTAGGATAAGTTCCACAACAGGCTCCCCGCAGGGAGCCTTGCCTCTCATTCTGTCTCTCATGAATAAACAAAATTTTTTAAAAAGTCATAGGCTTAGTACATTACAATGCATTGGCTTCAGAATTGTAAAACCTTGGGGTTGAAAGAAACTAAAAATTATTGACTCTAGCCACCTGCTTCATTTACTCAATTATTCATTTAACAAACATGCACTGAGTGCCTATCACATGTTCCCTGCCTGCACAGAGGGGACCTCAAAGAGTTCTCAGTCTGTTGGGGAAGACAATAAAGGAAAACAAACACAAAATATGGCAGGTGCGTGGTCAGAGGTCTCCACAAAGTATTGAGGGAATAGAGAGCAGGGACACCTGCCACAGCTTATGGTAGCCAAGAAAGGCTCCCCAAAGGAAGGACATAAGGTAGGACTTAAAGGACACACAGAGTGGACAAAAGAGTCAGAACATAATCCAGATAGCAGAAATGATGTAAAGACCCAGAGTTATGCAATAATATGATGGACCATTGGGAGGAAGCTAAACACACAGCGGATAGAAATGGAGCAAGGAATGTGGGAAGTAGTCCCATCAGAGCCTGCACACAATGCTTAGAATACTCACACTACCCAAAGCAGACCATTCCATCTTTTAGATGATTGAGACTATTGGAAAAATCTTCCTTAAATGTAAGGCAAAATCTACTTCTCCAGGAAACAAAGCTATTGGGATAAAGTGAGGAAAAGGCCAGGTCTAAAGCAGCATGTCTCAAAATATGAGCCAGCTGGAGAATTAGGGAACCCTCATATTTAGCAACACAAAGTGATTCTTCTCTACATCACAGCTCTAGGGCCATATGCCTTCACATGAAGAAACGTGGTGAGGGCTGACAGCCAGTGTAAGCATTATTATATACAGAGGCAAGAAGAAAAACAGAATCTTCTTTTTTTAAAAAAGCAAGAGATTTTTTTAAAGTAAATTCTACCCCCAAATGGGGATCAAACTCCTGACTCCAAGGTCAAGAATCACACACTCTTAAAAAAAAAAGTCACTTGCTCTACCGACTGAGCCAGCCCAGTACCCTCCAAAAAACAGAATCTTGACTCTTCCATTCCAGCATGGAGAACTTTAAGATGCTCAGCAAAGACGTGACTAGGTTTTATCCCTGGTGAGGAAGAGAATTAAGCAAGGCTGGGAGTGGATAGAAGGAAAAGAAATCAAATGGTAAGGGGATGGCTGGGTAAGTGGGGCAGGTAACCAAGTCGAGTATTAAAACAAAAAAGCGTTATCTAAACCACTTTGTATTTTGCAGAAAATGAAGTGCTAACTTTCTCACCTCAAAACCCTGGTATCCTTCCCAGGGTGAGGCTATCTGCCTTTATAAAAATTAAAAAGCCTCTCCACCTAACCCCCATGTTGGAATTGGAAAAAAGTGAGTCTAGCTCCACAGTCCTTAGCTGTGCACAATAGAGGGCAGTAGCCTCGAACCTTCCCAAAGGTCACACTACCTCCTCTTTCTTCCTTACTTTCAATAATAGCTAACAAGCACTGACTATATGCAAGGTACCAGGAGAAATACAAAGTGAAGTATTAAATGAAAGAAGAGAGGACCCCCCCCCCCCAACACCAAAAGAATGATTGAAGGGAGATAATGGGCAAGAATGGGCATTCCTGAGAGGATGTAAGAGGGCTGAAAATCTCAGATCTACAGGTTCCTGGGAGAATCTTTTATCCCAGCACTCCACTTCTGACCATTGTCTGGTCTCAGACAAGCATTAGCATAACCATTAGCCTCTCTGCAATGTAATTATTCTTGGGCTGGCTTACTCTGGCCCCCTGCCAAACAGGAACATTCACAAATCTACATATGAATTTGGGGTAGGAGATTTTTAATATACTCTTCCTGAACATCCACTCACTGTTTACAGCTGCTGCTCTGATGCAGTCTATTTCCACCCCCCTGGCAACCACCTCCTTGAAACACTGATCATACTGATGGTTTACCGTGGTTTACCATGGTACCTATTTCCCTCGGTCCTTCATTCATCCACTGAACAGCATTTACTGAGCATCTATTAAGTGCCAGACCCTGTGACAGAAAATGAATAAGGTGAATAAGGAAGCCATGGTTTCTTCCCCTAAGCTAACTTGATCTAGAGGAGACAGCACTTATTTCACTAGCAATTACAAATCTGATGATTACCAAAGAGGACACTGAGAATGCAATGGGAGCTTATCCTTACTAATGGGAGCTTCCCCAGACTAGGACCAAATACAATACCTATCCATATATGAATTCTACAGCAGGATCCTTGGAGTTCTACTTTGGAGAGTTCTGGAATCTCTACCTTTTTGACAGTAGAAGCAAAGACTCAGTCCCTATACATCCGATTGCCAAAGAAGGGATCCTAGACTCACCTCATCTTCTCCTTTAAATTTGCTGGTCACACTTAATGGGTTCCAAAGCAGTCACAATCAGAATTGTCCCTGTCTTCCTCTCCTCAGGCACTTCTCTCTAGTAAGTTAAGCGACCGCTAGGACAAAGTTGGAGGCTGTACTCCAGGGAAAGCTCATTATAACTTTGGAAAATACCTCCCCGAAGGGCCATATCCCAGATACTCAGGAATTGCCAGAGTCCTCTTGACTATTTGTACATGTTCTCTCCTGCAGCACTCAGGAAATTTTGTACTCCAACCATAGGTTCTATTTTATTTTGAAGAATCTACATTTTATTTTATTTTCACAGTTTTGTTTATAACCTAATCATGAAAAGATAAAGCACTTTCTAACCTATGTCTATGGTAGAAGGTTTACCTATAATATCATTACATTTTCTCAGTCTACTTCAAAAAACCCAATGTCTCTCACAAAATTAAATAAATCTGAGTGCTCTCCACATTGTAATTTTGCATTTTGCATGTGCCAGGCAAAATAATACTACCTTCTGTCACCAAAATAAAAGCAGCGCATTTACAACTTCAAATCCATGAGCTTATTAAAAATCTTATTTTTAAAAATTCATTCTCTTGTAGTTGGGCAATAAACTTGAAAATACTTTAATGCTCTGATTGTCAAGTAGGTATAGATAATGACATTAAATATGAATAAGCACATCATTTCATGGGTGCAAGATAAGTTTATAAAATATAAATGCTCTGACAGTAAGAAAACATACTGCTATACTCAATTATATCATCTGTTCAAAATACAATTGGTTCTATGTTTGGTAAATAGAATAATCCAGGTCACATTCCTGTGTTCAACTGAGTTTCTAGTCCCTCCCTTTTCTCTAAATACTTGTGTTGTTTCTGCATGTTCTTAAGTGTCATCATGTATTGCTATAGGCATGATGGCTATATTTAACTAATAATGACAGTGGTTGTCATTAGATTTTAACTCAGTAACACTAGTCTGACATATCATTTGAAGTATGTCTTCAATTTAAATTTGATTAAAATTACAAACATCCCATCTATTGTGCCAATCAAAATGTTGTCACCCTTTCCCTGAACTTTTCTATGAACTTTCTTGAAATAAGTTATGGCAGTTTAAAGTGAAGGCTAGCCTTGGGTCATAAACATATTTTAAAAAATGACTCTTGGAATAGAGCAGAGCAAGGCCATTTGGGGCTCCTTTTTAAAAAAACTTGAGTTTGACTTACATTCTAAACAAATTCTGAAGGCAAAAAGCACAATATAGTGAGAGTTCAAAGGCTCTAATTTGGATTCCTATATCATGCTATGTACACCAGTGCTCAGCAGAGATTTTATTTTATTTTATTTTTAAGATTTTATTTGTTTATTCATGAGAGACACAGAGAGAGAGGCAGAGACATAGGTAGAGAGGGAAGCAGGCTCCACACAGGAAGGCTGATGTGGGACTCGATCCTGGGACTCCATCCTGGGACTCCAGGATCACGCCCTGGGCCAAAGGCAGGCGCTAAACTGCTGAGCCACCAGGGATCCCCCTCAGCAGGGATTTTAACTTGGTTTTGTGCATTTTAAGATTGCAGACCTAGCAAAACTTTTGGTAGTAAAATCAGGTTCTTGTGACAACTTGCATGAAAAGCTGGTGGAAATATGCCTGACGAGAGAGAGCAAAAGAGGGAAAATAAATAAAGATCAGGTGGAAATACAATGTTTTAGACACCTATTATATATGGCAGTCTTTTATATACATCATTATATTTACTCTTCCTAATAATGCTGTGAGGTGTCTACTATTGGGTTCAATTTGTGAATAAGAAAATTGAGACTTAGAGAGGTTAAGTGCCTTGCCTAGGTCCACACTGTAGTTTGCTTCCCTGGCGGTAATGAAGAAAGCAGAGATAATTGTTTTTTTTGTTGTTTTCCTGAATCTAGCTAGCTATTCTGGGGAGGGAGGAGTGCACACAGGGTTCTGATTAACAACCTTGGGATTTTAATAGCAATTGGAATCTTAGTTATGTTTAAGAAATGCTATTCTCAGTGTTCTGTTCAGACCAGGCATTTATAGACATTTAATTTTCAAATAATTTATCTTTCTTTCAAATCAAAGATAATATCTAATAATCCTTTAAGATATTGTTACCTCAGTTTTACAGGTAAGGTCACTGAAGCACAAAACAACCTATTCAAGGACATATAAGAGAGACTAGAATCTTGCGAGATCATCTGACTTCAAGTCTAGTGTTCTTGCCACTAAATAATAATGCATTTCTCATGTCTTTCCTAATAGATGTCTGAAAGCTTTAAAAACTAATGGTCTAAAAGGCAAGCCGCTGAAAGAAGACCTGCCTAAAAGATTTGATTTACCGTTTACTACAAATGCCTGTTTCATTTGACAAATTACCTCCTTTTGTTTCCATGACATTGTTTGTTCCAATACCACCCTTTTGATTTTCTTTAAAACACCACTGTCAATAAATACCTTATATAGCTCTTTACATATTTATTGTCTTTGCTCCTTCTACCCCACTAAAGTCTATAAGACCTCTGTCTTGTTCACGCCATCATCTTAAGATTAGAGCAATGCCTGGCACGCTATGGGGACTCAATAAATACTATGATTGAATGAATGAATGGTCATTCTTTATTTTTCTGCCTCCTTAGATAGAGAACTACATTTTTTTTAAATCTCCCACATACTCTCTCAACTCTAGTCAGGGAGATATTCTCTCTGTCTACTTTTACCCCCACATAGCAACAATTCTAGGTGATAAAACAGTATTTATTACCCTTCTGAGTTAGTTCATGCTCTGTGAGAATTAAAATTTATCTGGTTTCTTTGCAGCTACAACAGAAGGACCTTATCCAAACTCCTTACGGTCAGATGTAATCCCTTAAATAGAATTTTTGGATTCAAAGTGTTAATACAGTGCATGTATCCTAATAGTGCATAGATCATCTATTATGTAATGCATCCAGCAAGGTATAGGGTAGCAGCCCATAATCAAACAGTATTTTTCAACAAACCAAGTGGTTAACTACATAAGGTTCTCTTACCAAAGGCATGAAAAAAATTGTTTTGTCTTCTGAAATTTTGGATTTTGGAATTGCATAGAAGACATTATGGAGTTGTTAGCACTAACTTAAGAATTGTGAATAGTAAATATAATACCCTTAAAGCACATAACTCAGTGCTTGACATGCAGAAAGTATTCAAATTATCAGGACAGCTATAGGTTTGCAGGCCCCCTCACTAAACAGGTGTTCATGACTATGTCAAGGATTTACATGATTCTCAGTGATTTGGTAATTTACAGAGATGCTGCTTCATGCATGCTCTTGATTTGCCTATTAGCTAAGGACAGTTTTTGGAGGGTCCATCTCCCACAATAGACTTCATCTGTTTACAGGGTAAAGGTATTCTTTTTTTTTTTTTAAAGACTTTATTTATTTATTCATGAGAGAGAGAGAGAGAGAGAGAGGCAGAGACACAGGCAGAGGGAGAAGCAGGCTTCATGCAGGGAGCCCAACATGGGACTCGATCCCAGGTCCCCAGGATCCCACCCCGGGCCAAAGGTGGCGCTAAACTGCTGAGCCACCAGGGCTGCCCAGGGTAAAGGTATTCTACATACTTATTTATAGGTTTTAAACATTTGGTATAGGGAAATAAATAAAATATATGCCAAAGCTTTATCCTCACTTGTAGAAATAGATTAAAGAATCATGTGCTGGGGTGTCTGGGTGGCCAGTCAGTTAAGCATCTCGGTTCAGGTCATGCTCTCAGGGTTGGGCTCCATGCCAAACGTGGAGCCTCCTTTTTTTTTTTTTTTTTAAGATTTTATTTATTCATGAAAGACAGAGAGGCAGAGGGAGAAGCAAGCTCCATGCAGGGAGTTCCATGCAGGACTTGATCCCGTGTCTCCAGGATCTGGCCCTGGGCTGAAGGCAGCACTAAACCACTGAGCCACCTGGGCTGCCCCAAACATGGAGCGTCTTTGAGATTCTCTCTCTCCTTCTCCCTTGGCCTCTTCCTTTCCCACCCCTACCGAAAGAATCATGTGCTATCTCAGAAGAAATTAAGGGTTTTTTCTCTATCTAATGTCATATTCTTGTTTTCAAATATATGCAGCTAAGTGGGAGATAAAGTGGACTAACAAATAATCTCTCCTAATACAAATACTATTCAAATGATATGGTAACAAGGAATTTGGGAAAGCCCACCCTAACTCCTGTGGTAGTTGCTCAAATGGAGTAGTGCTCCCCCCACAGGTGATCATCACAAAGCCCAATATTAGCTTCAGCGGACCACAGCAGTCCTTGGGACAGTCAGCACTAAAACATTGTCTTGAGATCTAGCCTCAAAAATAGCAAGGTATGATTTGAGGCAGGTGGTGGGTTATTTCTTGAAACTTGTGCTTTTAACACAACCATTTAAAAATCAACAAATTCAGGAGACACATAATGGAACAAAATATAATGCAGGAATCCAGGTTCATTAAACTAATGCATTTTTTGAAAAACAAACTATGACAGAATATTTCATTATTGACGCAGACAGGAGAAAAAGTGTTATGCTGCTATTTAGAATGTGTCTTGTGTGTCGTGGAATTGAAATATTTCCAAATCATCAATAATTAAAATGATGAGAATCCATCATTTCACTGACATTTACTTCTACATGAAAAGATGGCCTATTTTAAATGTGCTCACACATATTCTTGTCAATCACAAGCTGTCACAGCAAATTATTTCATTTTGTAGATCACATGGCAGTTAGCAGAAAATCTCTAGGTTTAAATTTAGATCTTAGGTGTAGTAGCAAGAACTCTTTTCATGGATTTTTTTCTGTGACTACATCTTCACAATACAGTATATTAAAGATGTAAAATCTTATTCATAGTACTCAGTTTCACTTCTAGTTAACAAAGCTCAGGACTGAAATGAATCACTGTAAGTGATAGCTCTAAAAGCCAAACAGTAGAATAGAATATATAAGAAAGAAAGAAAATATAAAACTAAAAAAAAGAAAAATTAAGCAATCAGAACTTTACACAATGGAATTTGGACCTAACTCATTAGTTTTTTTTTTTTTTTTCTCTCATCTTCTTTAAGACATTAAGCAATTGCAGGCCATTTCTTATGCTAGGTTGGCACTGCCTACAGCTTCTAGGAGTTACAAAGGAGCTAGACTCTTCTGGTGTAAGAATTTTCACTGTACCCATTAAAGAAGATTCAGGAAATGGTGAATAAAACTAAGTTCATGCCCAAGGATCTGAAAACTTTTAAAATGTGTCTTCGAACAATTCATTGACTATATCTCCACAATTCTAGCAGATTTCATAGATTTCAGAATCTTCAAATGGCACAAATATATGACCAAATTAGGACAGTTGATCTTCATCAACAGTCTTTATAAAAAAAGATCCCATTTTTCTCATACGTAATCTTCTACTTAGGCATTTAACTTCAAAATGTAAGAATTATTCTAATAGTACATTTCAACAGGGAATGCTTCGTGTCAGTCTTGACCTTGGCTTGACCTCTATAAGAAAGCTTTGTGTTTCGAGGTATGTGATGAATAGCTCTCTGGCTTTCTATTAAATCCAGTGGCACTAACTGTCAACAGTGGTACTCAAAAGGGAATAGTAAAGTAGTTAAAAATCAGAGATGTTTCTTAGGTCTTTTTCAACTCTAATAAATCTGGAAATAGGTCTCAGGCAATTTTTACTACCTACACTGCTTTTCCAAAGAATAAGAAAACAATGAAGTATGAAAATATAATTGTCAAAATATATGTAGGCTTATTTGGACTTGTACCAGAAATAATGTAAATTTTCCTTTGGAGGACCCATTTGATTTACGTTGTTGAATAAGGTTCTCAGTTTTAAGGATTTATAACTTATTTACTCAACTTAAGCTCTTTAAAGACCAAGACTTCTATCCCTAAGCCAGGACTGTATACATAGCAGGTACCTAATAAAATACTTATTGGTTTAAATTTAGATTGAACTGAATTTAATATCAGAGATGAAAGAATAATGTAAAAAAGAAGTCAGACTACAAGTTCCTTTTTTTATCTGAACTGGCCTAGTATCTGGCATGTAGTAGGCTCTCAATGAATGTTTGCTGAATGAATGAAAATCCTTATATTAGGGTAATGACCAATTACTGATTCTAATGCCTGTTGCTTAATCGCATATAAAATACACATATTCAAGTGGAAAGATACAATAGGAACACTCAGTTCTGCCAGCTGTTTCCCCCCCTGTTTACCTTTAGAATGCCTCCTTACTCTAAATTTATCTACTACCTTCAAAGCTATTAATACATGTCTTATTTTTATGGTATACTCAAAGTAAGTTGGCAAATTATTGATTATCTACAAAACACATGCAAGAAAGGTAATTTTACCTTGACTTGAATAAGTACAGATGAATATGTGGGATTATATGTGAAATCTCCCTACACTTCTCTCAAATTATTTAATTCAAGTTAAAGACTATACTATGCATATATAATATTTATTTACATTTATATTCTTAAGGTTCTGGAAGAAACCAAGTATCAGTCTCTAGGCTTATAGGCTTATCTATGAGCTTAACTTAGACAAGTGGCTTTTTCCTCACTATACTTATCCTAGGTCTTTTTAATGGACATGTGATATGCTAGTCTGTGTCCAAGCTCACCTACAATTTCTTTTCTCAAAAGACAAGGCACATCTGCCACCTGCTCTACTCCGTGTCCCAGCAACAACTGTCGAGCAGCATAAAGATTGATTATCAGTCAAAAACCATTGCACAACACCAGATTTTGGTGGGTTAAGCTTGCTGATCCAGCAAGAGATGGTGTGAAATTTTCAGGAGTGTGTGCCAACATTTTGGTGCTAAAAGAACAGCAGTGCATGTCACAGTGAAACACAGCCAAAGATATGCAGACAAAGCAGAGAAGTTTTTTTTTGTTCTGGACTTGGCTTTAAAAAGGATAAAAGAGAAAACAAAAAGTAGGAGGAAATTAGTTTGTATATTTAAAAATCATCCACCAGACTAGTCATGTGTGTAACACTGTTATTTTAGGCATACATGTCCAGAAAAATTTCTAAGAAGTTAGCTATAAATAATTTTTATGTAACTCTTCTATAATACCATTATCATATGAAAGGCAAGTATTTCTTATTAATAAAAATAATCAAAGATTTTCAGGAAGCACTTATTATAAATATATGTAAATATAAAAATAGTCTCAGAAACATTTACCCAGAAAGACTCGTGCTTTTATACAAGATGATTTATATAAATGATTCAATGAAACAATATAAAAGAAGTCATAGTTTAAGTTAAATCAAGGTTTGAAAAACATATGGTTCTATATACTCTTGCATAGGTAATTTTTAGAGAGTATTGTAGCAACAAGTTTCTTTATCTTGAACTTTCTACTGTATTCAAGAAATTATTTCCTGGTGATCAAGTATTTTCAAAGAGATAGAAATCCTAGTATCATCTTATATAAGAACATTAATAGAGGAAGAGTTTTCATCACCTCATCTGTAATGAACTCCAGAATTACTTTTCATCCACTTATGCAATTACTGCCTAGACTTGTCCTTGATTCACCAGCTTTGTAGCAGTTGCAGAAAAAAATACTTCTAATAAGGTATTAAAAGTATAGAGGAATACAGACAAAGTTCTTATGTCATTTAAACGTGATTACCACATACAGCACTCTATAACAGACTATGGTACGAAATGCTTATAAGAATATTCTTAGATAGTACTTTTGTTTCTTTCTTCAAATGTATTCTTTCCCACTGAAGAAAGATAAATGTCTGTCTTATTTTAGAAAATCACATTTCTGAAATCTTAAGAACAAGGAACTGAAAAAAAAACCTTACCAGCAAATATGCCTAAAATACATAGATTTTTATTTTGTGTATTTATTACTATAAACATAAATTACATATATATGTATGTGTATACACACACACACACATCTCAAGGTTTAAAAAGTCAAGTTGCAGTATTTACCTTATGAAAAATTTTGTTAGGAAAATCCATGTATGTAAGAATTATATGTTCATTCTGACAACATTTTCATAGTTATGTTAATGCTATCTGAAAAAAGACCAAGGGTGTAAATGAATAAAATGCTACTTGAAACTTTGAACTATTTTCTGAGAGAATAAATCTAATGAATTATGTCTGTTGGATGTCACAGAAACTAAACAGTAAATTCAATAATCTCTGATTTAATTTATTATATTTTCACCATTTAACCTCCTGCAGGCTCCCTAATGTCTATTCAGATCTATATTAAATTAAGCACCAATGCTAATGAAGGGCAATAAACGTGGCTGTCAGTGGATTTTTCTTTCATTAAGCACATTATCCTCTTACTGAGCTGTAAATGCGTAAACATTAGTTTTGTTAAACCATGCAAAAAAGACAGGATGAAAATCATTTTTTAATTGCACCCCTTAAGCAATTTACTGTGGGTGGGGGTAGGGTATTTTTTCCCTTTTTTTACCTTTAATTTTTTTGAATGGATCTAAAAAGGGCTCTCCTGTTGAAACATAAACGTCGGCTTCATGGGGTATATCTTCAGGTTTGAGGGCTTCAGTACCGTCTGCCAAGAACACTCGTCGTGCGGCCATGTTCAGATTCAGCTTTTCTGTGCACTCCTCCAGCAACTAGAAGACAGCAAGCAAGAGGTAAGAGAAAGTGATTTAGGACAAAGAAAGCAACACATTGCCATGAAACAAAAGGTGCTAACAATGAAAACAGACACCCATTGAGTCACTGGTCAAGTTAAGTAACTCAAGTGACACCACCAACATATTTTCTAGCACTTCAAAATAGAAAACAAAAGGTAAATCACAGCACTGAGACCATCTAATGATTGTCTAGTTTTAGTCCTTATTCTGTTAGTTTAACAACTCCACCAGATACAAAGCCAATGCATCTGTTTAATTCAAAATACAACTTATATATTGATAAAAAAGAAAGGAATAAAATACTTGTGAGATCTATGTCTATATAAAAGCAATTTACAGATTCATTACTAAAAAGAAAATTTTAACACAATAAATGTCATGCTTTTCATTTCTTAAATTATAAAAAAGCTAGGAAAGATATAAAGCACTGAAAACTTTTGAACACTATTTACCAAGGTGATGGTTGGTACCGTAACTTTGGCACAGACCGTCCTAGATCCATTTTTGTAAGCTGTTACTGTAATCACTCTGGGATGAAGTTTCTGTTTATGAGACAGTCTATGCCAATTCTGGGCTGGCTGAAATTTTAAAGAAGAGAACTCTGCAACTCTGAAAGAAAAAACCCCCACAAAATTGATGCATGTTAATTAGTAAAAACGTTTAAATATTATCCTATTTTTTATAGATATAAGCTCTAATGATTGCTCCTAAGTATTCCTTAAAAAAAAAAAAAAAACTTTTATAAGGCTGTCCGTATCTACTTAAATATTTTTAAAATTTTAACACAGGATAAGTTTGCTAAATCTGTTTATGTAAAACACCTATCTGAGAATAAATGATTTTACCTATTTACTTATAAAACACCACAATACTCATTTAAAAAAATATATGCATACATGTTGCGTTCTGATAAAAACACAAAACAGTAATAATCCTAACATCATGATATAGTAAACATAGTAAATGGCTAAGATATTCCCTTAAGTTTTATGTATACCAAAGTCCTCTGATTTTTTAAAAAGATCTGAAATTCAAATAGTTTCTTACTCTAAGTTTCTTATTCTAAGGTTAGTTGTAACTGCTTTCATCTCAAATTGTTCAGGGATAGAAAAGGAAGATTTCTAAGTTCTGTCTTCATTCAAAATAAGTTTCGATTCTTATTATTTTCTCAGTAAAAGTACATGGCAAATGACTACCATGTTGTGTTTTTTATTTCAGAGTTCTGTAACTAATGCTGTTAATTCATAATGCCACAGAAGCAAAGTAAACATTTTGAAAGAAAAACTTTAGGTAATAAAATCACAACATACCCAACCTTATCAAATATATGAAAATAATGGGAGTATCAGTTTCTTGGTTTGATTTTTGCTTTTGCCAACATTTTCCTCTATCCATAAATTCTTAGGTTAACAGTTTATGATAACAATTTTGATATGAAAACACATCCACAAAATGAATTTATAAGTACATTTCAATTTGATTTTATTGCAAAATATCGATTAAATATCAGAACTATGCATTTTACTTTCTGAACAAGTATCTGGTAAGCAGATATTTTGTAGTCCTAGCCTGATTCTGCTTCAAATATTTTTTTCTGAGTTTCATATTATCTACATTGAAGTATATTTCACATTTTCCACAAATGTAATTAGCGACATTCTACTCAGGTGCTTTCAAAGAAAAAAATAAAAACAGAAACAAAACCCTAGAGATGTGTTACATTTTAATGTCTGAAATAGTCAATTGAATCATTATAAATTCTGCTCAAAGGAAAAAGCTTCAGCAGTCGGTTAAAAGAACAGAGAACAGCTTTGATTACCTCAGTTGACCCACTGGAGCACTGACAGGTCTGTTTCTCTTGGATGCTGATATAAAACAAGAATTGTTTTTACTGTTTGATTTGTAGCTATATGGGTCTGATATTTCATCATGGCTATGATCTGATGCTGTTTGATGTGTGGAGCAATCTTGAAGTCCTGACCCTTCTGATACTGCTGCTGAATGCAAAAGTCTGTTGGGGCCAAACTGAGGTTGCAAATAATCTTCCATAGTTTTAATAACTGCTTTTGCCTGGGATGACATAAACTCTCTGAAAGAAACAATCCATGGAAGAATACAAGTCAACTGATTTCTAATTACTTATTAACAACCACCATATAACTTGTTGTGTGCCATGTGCTAGACAAAATACTACACAGTTATTATTTTGTTTAATCCATACAATATCCCTGGGAAGTGGATACTATTTGCATTCCCATTTTACAGATTTTAGAAATTGTGGTTCAGAGAGGCCAATTAACTTGCCCAGGCTCACAAAATCAGTAAGCTGACAGGGTGGGAAACTGAACCCAAGCCTGTCTTAAAATAAAGCCCACATTCATAACCATTAAATTGAATTGCTTTACTCTAGAAAGTTTGTGTCATAAAAAAAAAAAGTTTGTGTCATGCTTGAAACGATGTAAGTAAAATTTTTAAATTTTAGATTTATTAAAAACTAGCACCCTGCTCAGTATTAGGAAATATAAAAGTTAAGAGATGTGGCTTCTACCCTCAAGAAACTTGCAAACTATCACTTAATAAAGAGAGAATATATGTTAAACATGCCTCTTAGGACTATGAGTGTGTATTACCTATAAATGCAAAAAGAGGGGCACCTGAGTGGCTCAGTGGTTGAGAACCTGCCTTTGCCTCAGGTCATGATCCCAGGGTCCTGGGATCAAGTCCTGCATCGGGCTCCCCTCAGGGAGGCTGCTTCTCCCTCTGCCTATGTCTCTGCCTCTCTCTGTGTCTCTCATGGATAAATAAATAAATAATCTTAAAAAAATAAATAAATGCAAAAAGAATTCCTTGAAGGCAAATTTATATTGGATGGAATAGAATTGATAAAGGCTTCATAGCAGACTGGGATTAGGGTGACCGATTCATCCCAGTTTGCTCAGTTTGCTCAGGACTGCCCTGGCTTTAGCACTAAGAGTCATACACCCCAGGAACTCCCTCAGTCTCAGACAAATTGAGACAGTTAGTCACCCCACCTGGTAGTTAAGCTTGGAGGAATAGCATTTAGATCAACTATGATGTTTGAACAGAGGACCATATGACCTGTGACAATAATGTAAATCCATGTAAACACCAAGTTAGGAGGACTGAATATATAGAGAATTTGCTGGTATTATAAAATGAAACAAGCTTCACCATACTTAAGAATGTTAACCTGTGTGATGATTAGGTATGAAAGATAGTGAGCTTCCATGTATTTCATTTCAGTATTCCATGTATTTGTATTTTTATACAAACTAAATCTGCTTCTGTCCAATTTGTAAGTTCTTCAAAAGTTCTTAAACATAATATAATATAACCCCACCCACCCATGGAATTATAAAACCATAATGCTTGGTGTGGAAGGCTTGGCACAGAGAGCCCCTCCTCCAAATTTTTCTGATCCACCAATGGCATTATAATCACAATGATTTTTTCTGGCATGTCCTCTCTGTTCACAAATGTGTAAAATGGTTGATTATTTCCTCTGAAAGAACGGAAAGTGGTCATGTGCCATGGGGAAAATAGATGTGTGCATGTAGATGAGACTTGACACAGTGGATCAATAAAACTAAAACACTGGGATCCAAGCAGTTCTATTCGTTGTTACATGTTTCTATCCAAGTCTGTCCTGGATTGACCATAGATAGCTCTAGGTAGAGGAGTAATCTTCCCTACACTCTGAGGATCTACCCAGGCTCAAAACTCTGGCAAATTGGACATTAGCTCTGACAGAGGCAAGACCTCCTTTCAGACCATTTGAGCTACCTGAGATTTTGACAGCAATAGTAAGTGATGGCATGTGGCAGCGGTCGTGTCTCAGTGGCAGTGTTTCTGCAGTAACCGCAATGGAACTGAATGTGGTCACCAAGATCTTCAACTTAGGGGAAGATCAGTAAACAGGCAGGAGGAAAGATTTGCAGATCTCATAAACAGTTCTCAGTGCCCAGAGTCACTTGGGAAGCAAATTCTCATGTAAAGAAAGAAAACTAATTCTTTACATAATGCAGTATGGGTGTCTTTTTATTAAGATTTTATTTTTTCTAAGTAATGTCTACACCCAACGTGGGGCTTGAACTCCCAACCCAGAGATCAAAAGTCACATGCTCTTCCAACTGAGCCAGCCAAGTGCCCTGTTTCTTTCTTTTTTAATGAATGCATTTTGTTTTTTTCAAATATTTTTATAAATATACTAATTATTTTATATAATAATCCATTATCACCCCACCAGAAAGTGAAAGGTTTTTATTTTTTCCATATTTCAAAATTTCAGCTGTATTGATGAGAGGGCAAAAGGCAAGCTGAGGGCAAAATTCAAACTGACACCCCACAAGCCCCATGCCCTTTAAGGTGGGATATATATAACATTCCTCAGGTACTAGTGAGAGCCTAAGAACAAAGGCAGGAAGAAGCAATTGGTCAACTGGTAAAGATAATAGTCATGCAGGATATGAAACTTCACTATAGTTTGTAACTATCTTAAAGATTTACAAGAAAAACACAATCTTAATAACAGCTAGACCTCCATGAACCTATAGATTCAATTTCCTTGGAGCCCTACCCTCACCTTCACCTCCCATAGGATAGAAAATTCTATATAATAAGTCACTCCTCACAATCACAGAGCAGCTCTTTCTGCCCACGGGTCCATCCCAGTACTCTAATAAAAAACATCTTTTTGCACCATAGAACGCCTCAAGAATTCTTTCTTGATCATTTTGCTTGATGACTGCATCATGTGTCAGACCTTTAATTCAATATTTTGCCTTTTTTACTTAAATACTGTCTTATAACCATCTTTCAGATAGCTATATGGTCTTTACAGATTTTACTAGAATGTATAATCTTAATGAGTAATTTTACTTATATCTTAACTTCCTCAATCTATTCATGTAAATAAGTTATTTACTGTTTTTGTATGCTGGCAAACAGATCCATTTGTCCCTCTGTCTCCTGATAAGAGCATTGGCATCCTTTATGGAAACTTGCATCCTTCTCTCTCCCAACAACCTCCCACATGATTCTGGTAGGATTAGGACAATAAATTATATGCAATTTACCTGGTAAATGGTTAAAAGAATTAAATGATATTTTATCATATATTTACTTATGATATGCTTTTTTTCTAGTAATTTGTATCAAAAAGGGAAAGAAAAGGTCATTTTTCATATGAAAAAATAACTTTTGGCCCACCATCTGTAGTCTTCAGCTTTGATTTGTTTTATCAATGTTGATGACAGGTTTGCACTAGTTCTTACACATTATTAAACTCTTCTTTCTTATAACAATTGATGTGTTGCCTGGTCTTTGGGTGTGTGAAGATAATCACAGAACTGTTTGACAAAGCTAACTTGTCCCACACAGGGAATTAAACCTATACACATGGTTTGTTAAATTATTTTCTTTAAGATTTTATTTATTTGTTCATGAGAGACTCAGATAGAGAGAGAGGCAAAGACACAGACAGAGAAGAAGCAGGCTCCATGCAGAAAGCTCGACGCGGGACTTGATCCCGGAACTCCAGGATCATGCCCTGGGCCGAAGGCAGGCGCCAAACCGCTGAGCCACCCAGGGATCCCCTGGTTTGTTAAATTAATCCTGGAAATGAAAGTGTTAGGATCATTCAGCTCAAACACATTTGTGTTTCAGGTGATTTAGCTTGCTACTAGTATACACAGAAACATAAAAGAAAATAAAACCACTCCAGCAGGGCACAAAGAGAATTAGAAGACCATGGATTGCTCTTCAGAATATACTAGTAACTTAAAAACAACTCTCATAGAAATGATACTGTAATAGCATTGCATGGGAACAGATGGTAGCTACACTTGAGGTGAGCATAACATAACACATAAACTTGTTCAATCACTATGTTGTACACCTGAAACCAAGGTAACATTATGTGTTAACTATACTCAACTTAAAAAACTAAAAAACAGGGGCCCCTGTCTGGCCCTGTGACTCTTGATTCCTGGGTCGTGAGTTTAAGCCCCATGTTGGGTATCAAGCTTACCTAAAAAAAAAAATTATAAAACCTACCTCTGTCCTTATTCCTCATAGCTTCTGCTAACTTCCTTTATGTATCTCCCTATTTCTGTACCACATTACTTTCTAGAGACTCTCTATGACTCACATTCAATGCCCCCCAAAGTTTAATTGCATCACTACCTGGTTTAGGACACCCCATTTGGATAGAACTCTCAAGCTAGGCAATCTCCTAAGCCACTGGCAAGCCTGTGGAAATGTACCCATTAGTGGTCCAAAAACTATGGACAGGAGAGCAGGATAATAAGATGTACATGGCTTCGAGTAGAATGGACTCTCAGATGCATACTAAAAAGGGAAAACATACTTGGCAGGGGACTTGCATGGCCTGTCCCTATACCAAGATAAGCAGAGACACTGTATTGATTGGAGAGGAAGGCAAAGGAGGTAGTTCTATACTAGTTTTATACTAGCAGCAGCGGAGCATCAGTGCTCTTTAGCAAATACAACTCTAATATGTAGATTGTATTTCAATCACCATATTGTAGTCTCCTTATTTGTCTTTCTCTTATTCTCACCTTTTTTCTTTGAAAGATCCTTTTGCCTCCTATGGAAAAATTTCTTAGAAATCCTATGACGTTTAGATTTATTAAAGTGAACTTCCTTCCACCTCCAAATATATATATCTTCACATAGTTATCTTCCCCCTGAAGTTTTTGCCCACTGAGAACTGTACTCTATATTCACATAGTTACCTCTGTCACCAAGACAGTCATTGTCTTTTAATTGAGAAGTTAGCCTATAATCTTACAATTTGTTTTTATTTTTCCTATGTATTCTATGTTCCTTTTCATGCCTTTCTTGTTCTCTCTCAGATTAAATAATATATTTTTATTGTTCCATTTTCTTTTTTATTAGGCTTAAATACAAGTACTTAAGGTTGAGTTTTATCATCATGCAGTACTGAGGATAAAGAATGTGCTGCAGATTTTAATGACAAACCCAAAGAAGAACTAAAAAAATGCTTTGAGAAATGGCAGTTTTATTAGAATAAATTACTTCCTAAAGAGAGTTATTTACAAAAAGAAAGGAGGGCAGCCCTGTGGCTTAGCGGTTTAGTGCCACCTTCAGCCTGGGGTGTGATCCTAGAGACCTGGGATCAAGTCCCACATTGGGCTCTGGGCATGGAGCCTGCTTCACCCTCTGCCTGTGTCTCTGCCTTTCTCTCTCTCTCTCTGTCTCTCATGAATAAATAAATAAAATCTTTAAAAGTAATAATAATAAAAAAAATAAAAAAAGGAAAGGAGAAGATAGTCACTTGGTTGTAAATGTTCTGGTATGTTTCCTTTATAAAACATCAGCAACATTACTTCTGAATTAGTTTATTTTCAGGTATTGGAAAAGACTATGTCTTTTAGCAATTGAATAATTCTTTAGAAATTAGGTCATAAAAGGAACAAAAATGAGATGTGTCTATATATATATTAAACTATGTATATTTTTAGGATTTTATGTGTGATTAGGTAAAGATAAAATAAAATGTCAAAATTTAACCATGAAGCAGTATGGATAAAAAACTATCAATTAATTAAAAACAATAACACTTTAGGTAAATGAATCTTTTTTTAAAAAAAGATTTTATTTACTTAGTTGTTTATAAGGAGAGAAAGAGCACAAGGCGGGTGGGTGGAGGGGAAGGCGGAGGGAAGAAGGGTGCAGGGAGGGGCAGAGGGAGAGAGAGAAGCAGACTTCCCACTCAGCAAGGAGACCAACAAGAAGCTGGATCCCAGAACCTGGAGACCATGACCTGAGTTGAAGGCAGATACTTAACCCCTGGTAAATGAATCTATTAAATAATTTCTTTACACAATATAATGGATATGGTCATTAAACGGAACTACAAAGCTCAAAGGTACATTAGTAGATTAAGCTTTTATCCTTTTCTCAAAACTACTATATCTCATCTGCATATCAGCTTTTTATCATAATCAAAAAGACTGTCAAGGATAGATCTTATACATTATAGAACTTATAGCCCCCTTGATATTCTAGGCAACTATTTAATTATATTTTACTCTCTGTAATTTTCATTAAAACCGGTTTATAAGTTTTACTTCACAAGTAACAACTAAGTAAAGATCTCAGGTCCAAAAGTATAAGAAAATATGCTCAGAGAGGAGGACAGAAAATGATACACCATGATAAGATTTAGATGTATAAAAAAAAAAAATAAAAAATAAAAAAAAAAAAAAAAAAAAAAGATTTAGATGTATAACCCCAGTTTTGATGAGAGCATTTTTTTCTTCCCATTTCTCTGCTTTAATAGCATTAGTGGATCTTGGTGGTTTTTTAATAGCAATTTGAGGAAAACCAATAAAGTCATACTTGTCAATCTTCTATTCAAGGACTTTTACCAGTTGGTGCTGCTCACTGCTCCTCTATAATATATCCTTCAGTTATACTTATACCACATTGCCTTCATTAGTTCTTATCTATATGTCTTTTGCCAGTGGTTTTCACACAGGTGTTCTATACCATTACTGCACATCTTACAATAAGGTGGTATTTAATGAATATTAATCTAAACTCAGTGCTTACATTTTCTAGAACTCCTTCCATAATAACAATAATTGTCTAGTAGGAGAGAAAAATGTTATACAAATAGTCATTCATATAAATTTATAATTACTAACTATGATTAGTACTGTGAAGGAAAGTCCTAGTTAGTAGGAAGGGAAAATTCAAAGGTTAGCAGAATAAAGGAAGCTTCAATAAAGCTGCTCAAACAGACAAAACACGTGAGAGGAGTTAAAGCTACTAAATCTTAATCATTCCTTATTCTAAATCATCCCCCCACATTCTGTATGAACTGATGTAATAATTTGCATATTGATATATTTGCTTTGTGATTTGTTATGTGATTTCATATCCCACTCTGCAAGAGTAAGATCTTTGTTTTGTATCTTTTACACGTCTACTAGAACTCAACCAGTAATTGATATGCAGGAATTATTCTTTGATAATTACGACATCATGCCAAAATGTGTCACAAAAATGCCACTGACAAACACAATTTTAGAAGTAAAATATAATAAAGTCAAAGCCAAGAGTTATGTCAGGTAATATTATTTAGTCAACAAATATTCCACTGAGTTTTCCTTAAATGAAAAGCCACAGTTCTGTTTGAGGATTCATCCTCTTTATATGCTCATGGAAGATATCCCCTTATCAGCTTCAGTGGGTAAATCCTCAGTGTCTAACACCAATGATGGTAGTTATATTTCCCTTGTCCCTTGCATTAAGTAATCAGCTTGTGATCCAATTTTGGCCAATGAGACATGAAGCAAAGTCATCTGGGGAAAGGATTTTTGCCCCAGTAAAAAGAAACACAGGGGTACCTGACTGGCTCAGTCAATAGAGTATGCAATACTTGATACTGAGGTTGTGAGTTCAAGCCCCAATTTGGGTGTAGAGATTACTTTTAAAAATCTTTTTAAAAAGAGAGATATAAGGGGCAGCCCTGGTTGCTCAGTGGTTAGCGCCGCCTTCAGTCCAGGGCCTGATTCTGGAGACCCGGGATCGAGTCCCACGTCGGGCTCCCCGCATGGAGCCTGCTTCTCCCTCTGCCTGTATTTCTGCCTCTCTCTCTGTGTCTCTCATGAATAAATAAATTTTAAAAAACCTTTAAAAAAAAGAGAAATATAAGTGATCAAATATCCATTTTCTTTAGTCAGACATTGTTGAGTGAACATGCAATGAGCCACCTTGTGAATAGGAGTCATATCCAAGGATCTAGCCAATATTCTGAAGATGGCGGAGAGAAAGATACAAAGGACCAGGTTCCCTGAAAACACTGCTGAAACACTGAATTTAACCCTAGAATTGCCCTGCATCTGAGGTTCTTGTTATGTAAGATAATGACTTCTTCGTTTTTAAAGTCATTTTCAGTTGAGTTTTCTATTACTTTGTGCTCATAGTAGCTCACCACATAATCAGTTCTCTAATCATAATTGCTTTACTTTTAGTTTTATTCAAAACCTTTAATAATTTTATAATGAGCTAAAGTATAAGCTATTATGGTATTTTCTAAACATTTTACTTTTACTTAATCAGGAACATTTCACTAGAAACTTCAGCATAAGCATAATAATGACACAGTTTTTTTTTTATTTCCCTGCTCTTCGAAACACAAAGCATCCTTGGTGAATTTAGATTTCTATGGCAGAAATCTGCATGTGGCTAATAATTCTATTCATAAGTAGGAAGTGTGGCTACTTTGACAGATCATGGCTCAATAACAAACATGCAGGTCTAAGTCATCACACAGTTTAGATATGAATTCAACAGCAGGATAATGACAGTTGCTAAGGATTTGTACTTGCTGTCGCTTCATACCAGTGTTGGCTGTCAAAATGTCTCTTTTTCTTATACAGAAGCCATAGATTTTTTTATGGATAGCAATTACTTACAATATACAATGAAGTACATCAAATCTAACAACCACTCTTTAGCCCCTTATTATTTGGTAGTCTCTTTGTTAAATGTAGTCAACCATTTTCATCTAAATTATTTATTTATACTATATATTTGACAAGCATATATTTCTTGCTTTTATATTCTTATGGCATTTAAACCTTCCTGAAGAGTTATGTTTTTTTTTAACATTGTCATTTGTAAAGCTTATCTTTATTCTATTACCATTTTAATGGTAATTAAGTTCTCTAATTGGAATAAATACAAATAAGAAAATGTAAACATAAGGGAAAATGACCCCAAGTACATTCAATAATAAGTCATCAGCTTAAAATACTGAAATGCAACTGATAAAAGAAATAACTGCACATATGTTTGGTGAATTTAACCTTGTATAAAATCTCTGAAGTATATAAAGCACAAAAATTTCATTAAACTTCATCATAACCTTTTTCCAACTTGATGAAATGAATAACCTAAAGATATAAATAACTTTCTACAATTACTAGATAAAATGTGATTTAAACATCATAAAAAGTAAATAATAAAAGTGAAAAATTCCTCTCAAATTTTATTTACAACACTAGAAGAAAATATATTTCTAGTTTGGCCTAGAAATTTAGGTAAGGGTATCCCAATTGCAGAGCAATTTCCAGTTATTTTACAACACATACTGTGTCAGATTTTTACTTGCAATTTGATGATTGAATAATAAATAATGTATTATGTTCAAACTACATATATACCCTATAGGAGATATTCAACATCTGTTAAATTAAACTTGTTTACTTGTACAGAAGGAAATTCTAAACAAGAAGAGCAATTTCTTTGTGTAATGGATTCACCTGAGTATAGGACCATCCCATCCAAAGGAAGAAAAAAATAATTCTGCTTATGCAAAAGTAAAAACAAGGTACATCTTAAATCTAAAACCAGAGGAGGTTATAGATACCATATACAATGTTTCCAGAGGAAATTCTATGTCTTCAAAAGGAAATAATATAGTCTTTTAACATTTTAAAAGGAAATAATATATTAATCTTTAGATCTGTAGAGATTTTGTTTTTGAAAAAAATTGGAAAAAGTTATGAGCTATGCAAAGTGTAAATTGTTCAGAATGAAGGTAGAGCACTGAAGGTGCTACCTTGCTTCCTTCACTGCGGCTGGCTTTCCTCACTTCCTTCTGCTGCCCACTCCATGCTGGGAACAGACAGCTCTTCTTTAGAATGACAAAATTCCTAAACTTAAACTGCCCCTGGAAAAGGCAATGTGATCAAATTTTTCTATTTAAAAAAGAATCTGAGATTCATTCCAATTTAAAATATCCAAGATCTAGGTCTCCTGGCTGGCTCAGTTAGTAGAACATGCAACTCTTGATCACAGGGTTGTGAGCTCAAGCCCCATGTTAGGCACAGAGATTACTTTAAAAAAAAAAAAAAGTAAAAAAAAAACATATCCAATATAACTAAAATGACATTAAAAAACTGAATGAATAGTTTAGGTGCTGTTAGTCTCCTTGAAAGCAAGATTTGTCTGAAAAAGCAACCCATATAATATATAACAAAAAATTATTGGTAATTAACTTTTAAAGCTGATTTAAGTTCTCATTTAATGTACCAAAAATAATTTCTCCTGCAGGGAACTAAAAATGTTGGCAACACACTCAGCTGCAAATAAGATTTAAAAATCCTATAACTTTCTGTTACACAAATCATGAAATTACATCCTTAGATGATCATCAGCTAAAAATCATTAAAATATTTTATATGTGGGGTAGAAAAGATATTTTTTAAAACATTCTCTTAATTTTATTTAATTTTTTTCATTCTCTTAATTTTAAAATGCAACTTTGTTATTTTTTTAAATATTTTATTTTATATATTCATGAGAGACACACAGAGAGAGGCAGAGACATAGGCAGAGGGAGAAGCAGGCTCTGTGCAGGGAGCCTGCGTGGGACTCGATCCCATGTCTCCAGGGTCATGCCCTGAGCTGAAGGTGGCGCTAAACCGCTGAGCCACCTGGGGTGCCTGGAAATACCTTCTATAAATATGACAGAACTATCCATAGATACCTGTTATCAACAAATAATTCTACCATCTGTGTCTCAAAGTCTGGGACACTGTTCTGGGTCACCTGGTACTACCTCAGACTACAGCTAGGTAGGCAAAATTTCCTACTATGCTGCTCCCCTGGAAGTAGCTATAGGAATTGGGCTAGATATTTCCAACTAGATATTGATCTGACCTCCTAGGGGTAAGTCATAAAATGGGAGGATCAGACCGTCTTTGGCATAACATGTTGAACTCATTTACACTGTTGATGATTAGTTTTCTAATCTAATAGGAACTATTAGTTTCCTGTGCGAGGAAGGATCCTGGCACAGCAGCTTTCACTCTGTTAGAAACAAATATAGCAGAGTGACAAAGGAAAAACATTGAAAGAACACAAGAGAGAAGAGTGGATAATGTGAATACAATATAGAATAAATTAATAGCATCAGATAATAACATGAGAATAAAGTGACCAGTCACCGTATGGCTGCAATGAATGGATTTAATACATGTAGGCATATTTTGTAAAATGTATAGTGTGTGTAGTGAAGAGAAACATAATCTCTTGTTGTATAAGTAAAGGAACAACAAATTGACTATATTTTAATAATTATTTCTCATAAAAAGATCACAAAGATGGTAGAAGAAAGGTGGCAAGGAAAACAAGAATGAGACAAGAAAAGTTTTAACCTCAATCAGGGGGAAAATGTCTTTACTCATAGAGAAAATTGCCTCTCTCTGATAATCATATTAATGCCAACGGATCTTAGATTACCATTAGCCTTTATGAACTTGACGTCTTTCAGGTTGAAACTCATCATTTTCTTTTTCATGAAAGTAAAAGATCTCTGGGCATTGTCTTTGACTTTCCATTCGATTACCAAGAAAAGGTTTACTTTGTTTTCTAGGTACATCATAATCAAAGTTGATGGTAATAGGTAATAGTGACAGAAATGAAGTTAGGATTCAGACAAAGAAATATGAATAACACATTGAAACAAACTATTAAAAAAATGGCAGTAGGAAGGTGATTCCATGAAAAGAAAGATTGACATTAAAAAAAGGACAAACCCAGAGTTAAAAAAGACTTAGAATCAGAAAAAGAAAATGAGAAAAAGGAAAGAAACTGTATAAATGAAATTACAGTTAACTCCAACAGAAAAAATAAAGAATCTAAAAATACACAAAAGAGGGCAGCCCGGGTGGCTCAGCGGTTTAGCATCGCCTTCAGCCCAGGGTTCTGATCCCAGGGACCCGGGATTGAGTCCCACGTCAGCTTCCCTGCATGGAATGGAGCCTGCTTCTCCCTCTGCCTGTGTCTCTGTCTCTGTCTGTCGCTCTCTCTGTGCTATATTGTTATAGATGGGTAATATGTTATATTGTTATATTACCCATTGTTATATTGGGTAATAATGTTCTAAGAGATTATCTAGGCATATAGCTAGTACACTGTGTAAATAACCTCAAGCACTGCTAATATGCACAGAAGTCAGAGAAATAAAGCAAAACAAAAATTAGCTAAAAGTATAGATTTCACTTTTACTTAAATTTACCAACACACACACAAAAGTTTTAAGATATAAATGTAACCTGGCATTTTTATAGGAGATTAACATAATGCTTAATTTATGAATATTTTCTTCAGTGCTCTTATAGTATAAGTTTTCCATGTAACATAAAGACTCCGACATCAGGGCAGCCCTGGTGGCTCAGCAGAATGGTTCTGCCTTCAGTCCAGGGCATGCTCCTGGAGACCCGGAATTGAGTCCCACGTCAGGCTCCCTGCATGGAGCCTGCTTCTCCCTCTGTCTGTGTCTCTGCCTCTCTCTCTCTGTGTCTCTCATGAATAAATAAATAAAATCTTAAAAAAAAAAAAAGACTCTAACATCACATTTAGCTAGCCAAAAGCTTATCAAAACCTGATAGGGCGCCCAGGTAGCACAGTGGGTCAAGCACCTGATTCCTGGTTTCGGCTCAGGTCATGATCTCAGGGTTGTGAGATTGAGACCTTCATTGGGCCCTGTGCTGGGTGTGGAGCCTGCTTGGGAGTCTCTCCCTCTGACCCTCCCCTATCTCTCCCACTCCCTCCTGGTGTGCTTTCTCTCTAAAACTAAAACTAAATGGATACAGTGCAGGTTAAGTGTTTAGCAGGGTGACTTGGCATAGAGCAAATATTATCTTCCCTGCCATACCATTTTTATCATTTTGCTACTGTCCGAGTCAAACTCAGGGATAATTTATGTTTATAGCATCATCTACCTTTTACCTTCCCATAAAATAAAAGAAATTGAAGGGTTCTAATCCAGGCAACTATCTTTATAGCCCATCACATTCCCAAGTTATTATTGACATCATCTCCACAAAATATTGAGCATTTATATAGACAGCATTCTACAATCACTTTATCTCCTTCAGAATTCAGATTAAGCTGCTGAAATAACATTCTTACCTTGGTAGATCTTTGGAAATATATTTGTAAATTAGGTGAATGGTATCTCCATTGAAGGTGCCTTCAGCATTGCTCTGCTGTGATACCTCCATGGCTCTAGTCAAGGGTGATAAAGAAGACTGAGAAAGAAATGCTTCATGGTCATCTTTTTCTCTTTTTGCCATTTTCAGCTAAAAATGAGGAAGAATATTATTTAACTTAAAAGGTAAAACCATCCAGGGTTATAAATTGATCCTGGATCTTAATCACAATTTATTTCTCATCATGTTTGAGGCTATGCAGCAGTTGCTAAATAGGTCTCGTGATGAAAAAAACAGATGAAAGCTTAAAGGAAAACAAAAGTAGGAATCTAAGTCTTTGAATGGTATAATACTGGGGCACCTGTGTGGCTCATTCAGTAGAGCATGCCACTTTTGATCTCTGGGTTGTGAGTTTGAGCCCCATGTTAGGTGTAGAGATAACTTTTTAAAAAGATATTTGTTTGAGAGAGAGAGAGAGAGAGAGAAAGAGAGAAAGAGGGAGAGGGACCAGCAGATGTGGGGCTCGATCCTACAACCCTGAGATCATGACTTGAGCTGAAACCAAGAGTCTGATGTTTAGCTGACTGAGCCACCCAGGTGCCCAGGGAATGCAATTTTATTTTATTTATTTATTCATGAGAGACACACAGAGAAGGCAGAGACCTAGGCAGAGGGAGAAGCAGGCTCCTGCCTCTGCATATTCTACTTAACCTCCTGCAGGTAGGGAGCCTGATGCGGGACTTGATCCTGGAATTCCAGGATCATGTCCTGAGCCGAAGGCAGCTGCTCAACCGCTCAACCAGCTGAGCCACCCAGGCGTCCCAGGGAATGCAATTTTATTTATTTTTTTTAATTTTTAAAAAAGGATTTTATTTATTTATTCATGAGAGACAGAGAGAGAGAGAGATAGAGAGAGAGAGAGAGAGAGGCAGAAACACAGGCAGAGGGAGAAGCAGGCTCCATGCAGGGAGCCTGATGTGGGACTTGATCCGGGATCTCCAGGATCAGGCCCTGGGCTGAAGGCTGCGCTAAACCGCTGAGCCACCGGGGCTGCCCCTGGAATGCAATTTTAAATAGGTTTTCTCATTGAGGTGATAAAATCTTGCCAAGTACTTAAAAGAGGGTCTTTGTTGTGTGTAGTTGAATTGAATCCTGAAACTCTTGATATTCCTTGAACTAAATTGCTTTCCAGAAAAGCAAGTTAGCTAGTTAGCAAGTTGCTAGACTTATTGTTAATTAAGCATACAGAAGATCGAAAGAACTATAATATAATTTATACTCACAAGTATTATGGAAAAATACACACGTATAATATATAAGATCATTTCTTCTTTTTCCACTTTCTAGCCATGTGACCTTGAGTACTATACCCTTTCTGAGCTTCCGTACTTTCATTTGCAAAACAGGTTATCCACATGGTTATGAGGATTAAGTAAATAAAGTGGTGAACGTGAAAGCATCAGGCACAGTACTTGGCACATAATAGACATTCATGTAATGTTAGATGAATCCAAATTTATATCAGAATAAGAAAAGGTATCTCTTTCTCCATAGTTTAATAAGAAAAGGTGCTATTCTCTGCCCAGCACTCCTCTGGTGTTCCAACCGAAGACTAAAGGGCTACTGGCCTTCATACTCTCCCTACCCCTTTAAGCATCTCACAGCAGGAGGGACAAGGTTCTCCTCTCAGGCTTCCATAACAACCACTGCTTGTTCAATTCGTCCATAGGTTGAGTCTTCCTAATTGAGGAATGCTTTTATAAACAGCTGAAAAACTCCAGCTGTTAATAGCGAGGCAAAATTATGTGATTAGACAGTAAATCACCTTTGACTGCCCTGGTGTGTTTATTATAATTATTAAAACCTAAGAAAATCTGCACCAAACTATTAAAAAATATCCCTTGAAATATAGTAATAGTTTTACTTTTTATGTATGCATAATTACAATCCTAATCTTCACCAAAAGAGATAATCATTTTAGTGATAGGTATAGTTTTATTTTCCATGTAAAAATAGTTTTAGGATGCCTTTTGGTAGAATAAATTATATAAGTGCGAAATCATTACCATTATTAAATGCAATATTTCTGCTGTAGCATTACTATAAAATCAGTGTTATCCTCACTAAAAGTGGAACATATTAACAGGTTAAGTAGACTATGTGGAATACGATAGGTTTGCAGATAACATTCATGCACATCGCTAATTAAAAGAAAAGTAATTGTTAATTAGAAATTAAAGAAATAAAAATGTGTTAATTTTCATTTGACTCACACTATTACAATATTTTAGCACAGTACAGGTAAAGGCACTGCTTATGTTTTAGTAACACATGCATAGTTTATTTACTTACACAATGAAAAACCTCTTTTTTACTTTCCATCTCTTAATCATTTGACATGAAGATAAGCTCTCACTCATGCCCACCTCTAGATCTGTTCTTCCACTTTTTTTTTTTTTTTTTTTTTTAAAGGCATTCAAGTACACATGGTTCTAGGCCTGGACTCTGGAGCCAGAGTGTCTGGGTTTAGCATCCCCACTGCCCAATTACTAGCTGTGACATCTTGGATAAGTCACACAACATCTTTCTGCATCAGTTTCTTCATCTATAAGAAAGGGTTAAGAATAGTAGCCACTTTATAAAGTTGATGTGCTGGCACATAGTAGGTACAATGTATCAGGTACAGAAGAAAAAAGACATGATAGTCTTCAAGTTGGGATACTAACTACCAAAACCAAAACAGTACATGGGGCATGCAGGTGTGGATAGTTATAAGCAGATCAATGTCCAGATCTTGCCTTTCACATATATGCTTTCCTAAAGAAAGTCTAAAAAAGACTTTCAAGCATAAAAGATAAAATTTTGTAGAAGAAATGTAGTGGAAATAAAAGTTTAAGGAGAAAAGAACATATGTAAAATTTCCAGCTATTGAAGAAGAGACAGCTAATGTTTTTAATGTTTTAGTGTTTTTAAATCCCTGTAAGTATTCAACGCTGGGTCCAGAAATGTACCATGATTGTGTGACATCTGATTATGTCTGAAAACAAGGAATCTATCAAAGGCAAGTGAGGTGTGTTAGGTGTCCAACTCTTGATTTCAGCTGGGGTCATAATCTCAGGGTCGTGGGACTGAGCCGGTGTCGGGAACTGTGCTCAGTGCTGAGTTGGCTTAGGATTCTCTTTCTCCTTCTCCCTCTACTCTTCCCCTGCTTGTGCTCTCTTGCCCAATAAATAAATAAATAAACAAATAAATAAATAAAGTCTTTTAAAAATGGCGAATAAAATAACCATTTTATGCGTGTGATTTTAAAAAAATAAATATTATCTTTTAGAAATACAAACCAAAGTATTTTTAAGTAAATATGATTGAGATTTGCTTTAAAACACTCTTAAAAGTAGAAGGGGGTATAAATAAAAATAGTAGAAAATTTATGGTTAACTTGGGTTAACATGAGGGTTTGTTTTACTATTTTTTACTGTGTGTTTGAAAATGTTCACAATAAAATTTTTTTTCAGATTTTATTTATTTGAGAGATAGAGAGAGATAGTGAGAGAGAGCATGAGCAGAGGGAGGGGCCCAGGGAGAGGGAAAGAATTTCAAGCAGACTCCACACTGAGTGTGGGGTCTGATACAGGGCTCTATCTCACAACCCTGAGATCATGACCTGAGACAAAACCAAGAGTCAGATGCTCAACGGCCTGAGCTACCCAGGTACCCTATGTGTTCACCATTTCTTACGAGTATCATCATCCCATTTGTTTCCTTATCTTGTATAGCAGAATTGAATATTCAAACATTATATGGTGTCTTCTAGTGAGCTAGAGATATAAGGAACAAAGGAAAGCATGAACGTGGAAGAAAGAAACAAGACAAGAAGTATGGAAATGCCATCATCTTAAAAGTAATATATCTAGTAATTCCACTACTGAGTATTTACCCAAAGAAAACAATAATTCGAAAAGAAAAAACTGGAGTCCCATGTTTATTACAGCAATATTTACAATAGCTAAGATATGGAAGTAACCCAAATGTCCATCCATAGATGAATGGATAAAAAAAAGTAATGGGATATTACTCAGCCATAAAAATGAATGAAACCGGGATGCCTGG
Organism: Canis lupus familiaris; assembly: GCF_011100685.1. Lineage (NCBI taxonomy): Eukaryota > Metazoa > Chordata > Mammalia > Carnivora > Canidae > Canis > Canis lupus. Next base: position 36,475,427 of record NC_049239.1, on the reverse strand, counting down.
GTGGCTCAGCAGTTGAGCATCTGCCTTTAGCTCAGGGCCTGATCCTGGATTCCCAGAGGATCAAGTCCCACATTGGGCTCCCTGCATGGAGCCTGCTTCTCCCTCTGCCTGTGTCTCTGCCTTTCTCTCTCTCTCTCTGTGTCTCATGAATAAATAATAAAATCTTAAAAGAAAAAAAAAAAAGGCTTCAAGTCATTTTTCTCTAGTTTCCAGAACAGATAGTTTGTACATATTTAATGGGACAAGGGTCAGAGTTAACCTCCAAAGATGAGTCCCAAGCAATGCATATTTGGAAATCCTTATATAGAGCTCTTGGCCATATTTCACCTAGTCAGAATGCATACCTGTCCTCTGAAGACTATTGTAGCATTCCAGCAGTAGAATACCTTATTTCTGGTCATCTGATTTGGTCTCACTGATTTAACTGCTATTAACTTCTCCCAAATGCTGAAATAGTCTCTTGATTCCACAGTAGAAGCCATTATACCTTGTGGTTGTACCCTCAGATATATTAAATATTGTCAAGATAATGACCTTATTAGGAGACATGTGGAAGGCTACCCTGCATGAAATGTACCTTTTTGGTGTTGTATAAACATGTAAAATATGTATTAATCATCTAGATTGCTAATTATAATTTTTAAAATAAAATTTTCAGGGATCCCTGGGTGGCGCAGCGGTTTGGCGCCTGCCTTTGGCCCAGGGCGCGATCCTGGAGACCCGGGATCGAATCCCACGTCGGGCTCCCGGTGCATGGAGCCTGCTTCTCCCTCTGCCTATGTCTCTGCCTCTCTCTCTCTCTCTGTGTGACTATCATAAATAAATAAATAAAATAAATAAATAAATAAAATAAATAAATAAATAAAAAAAATATAAAAAAAATAAAATTTTCAGCAATGGAAATGTATAGCTTAATGTAGAACAGACTGTTTTTCTAATTTTATAATTTAATAGTTGTATTTCAGAGGATAGCTGTTTTATCAAAATTTGTTTTATAAATATAATTGTTCAGGGCAGCCTGGGTGGCTCAGTGGTTTTAGTGCCGCTTTCGGCCCAGGGCATGATCCTGGAGACCCGGATCGAGTCCCATGTCTGGCTCCCTGCATGGAGCCTGCCTCTCCCTCCGCCTGTATCTCTGCCTCTCTCTCTCTCTCTCTCTCTCTCTCTCTCTCTGTGTGTCTCCCATGAATAAATAAATAAAATCTTTAAGAAAAAAAAATCATTGTTCAATTGGGAAAAAAAAAGTGAGAGGATTAAAGATTGGAGTCCCAGACTCTCAAATAAGTTACTTTTCCTGTTGGAATGTTTTGTCGTACTACTATACAAACTAAACGTCCTAGGATAAACCCACCAATCAGCTTTGCCTTATTCTATGCTACCAGAACAATGGTTAGCAGAACAGTTCTTGCATATTGTTATCAATTTATCATCTAGTCACACATTGTTATGATAAACAAATCAAGTTTACTTAAACATAAAGAAGACTTCTTTGTGGTCCTCCAAATGTGTTTTCCCTAAAACCATTTTGATAATTCCTGATCCCGTCATTATTCCATTCAATCCATCAAATGTTATTAAATACCAACTATTCCCAGACTAAAATAGACAATAAATTTAATGTTGGACAAGAAAACAGTATTTCTCCACTAGCTGAATTTTCATTACTGAATATAAACACATTTTTTACTAACTTGTCCTATTAAAAACAATCAGATGATAATTGGAATCTTTTTTTTAAGATTTTAAATCTTAAAATCTGCCCAATAATCGGAATTATTACAGAAATACCCATATTAAGAGTGGAAAGAAAATTATAAAAAAAAAGTCTCATAATTTCTCATCCTTGGAGTTAGCCACTATAATTGTTTTAAGGCTTTCATCTATGATTTTACATCTATGTAAAATCTATGATTTTTAAAAAAGATTTATTTATTTAGGGCAGGCTGGGGGGCTCAGCGGTTTAGCGCCGCCTTTGGCCCAGGGCCTGATCCTTGGGACCTGGGATCGAGTCCCACGTCGGGCTCTCTGCTTCGGGAGCCTGCTTCTCCCTCTGCCTGTGTCTCTGCCTCTCTCTCTCTCTCTCTGTGTCTCTCATGAATGAATAAATAAAATCTTAAAAAATAAAGATTTATTTATTTGAGAGACACACACAGAGAGAGAGAGAGAGAGAGAGAGCATGAGTGAGCATGAACAGGGGGAAGGGCAGAGAGAGAATCTTCAGCGGAAACCAAGATGGGGCTCAAACTCATGACCCATGAGACCGTGACCCTATCCAAAACCAAGACTTGGATGCTTAACCAACTAATCTAGGTGCCCTGAGATATTGCCTTTCCTTTAAACAAAAGTGTGACCATATTAAATATATAGTTTATATACAGTTGTGTTCACTGAATGAGAATATTTTTATGTTATTAAATATTTGTTGAGAACATAATTTTTAATTTTTTAAAATATCTTATAGATAGTTGCTCCAAATACTTCCTGTTGTAAATAAAGCTGTGGTTTTCTTTTTTTTTTTTTTAAACGTTTTTTAAATTTATTTATGATAGTCATACAGAGAGAGAGAGAGGCAGAGACACAACAGGCAGAGGGAGAAGCAGGCTCCATGCACCGGGAGGATGTGGGATTTGATCCCGGGTCTCCAGGATCGTGCCCTGGGCCAAAGGCAGGCGCCAAACCGCTGCGCCACCCAGGGATCCAAAGCTGTGGTTTTCATATGCACCTTTGACCTTACCACAGAAAAGTTCCTAAACTAAAAAAAGTTTTAGAAGTTAAATTCCCAGATCAAAGTGTATGAACAATTTTAAGGCTGCTCATGTATATTTCCAATTTGGATTTCTTTTTTACAAATGTACAAATTTCGCTGGGTGGCTCAGTGGTTTAGTGCCTGCCTTAGGCCCAGGGCTGATCCTTGATTCAGGATCAAGTCCCACATCAGGCTCCCTGCATGGAGCCTGCTTCTCCCTCTGCCTATGTCTCTGCCTCTCTCTCTCTCTCTCTCTCTCTCTCTCTCTCCCTGTGTCTCTCATGAGTGAATAAATAAATAAAATCTTAAAAAAAAAAAAGTACCAATTTCTAAAGCTACCAGAAAATAGTATACGGACACTTATCTAATAGTATTCATTACTAGAATAAAATATTATCTCTTAACCTGACCAATTTTATAGTTATTTTCTAACTGGTAGTGAAAATTTAATTTTTAAAACTATCATTATTTAAATTTTTAATTATATTAATACTCAAGGAGGAACATTAAGGGCTAATCAGAGATTTTTATTGACTTTATTTTACTCAGAAACCATTCTATTAAAAGAATTCCTAAAATATGGAATATATATGTTAAACTTCTAGATATTTTAAAGATAACTGAGTTCAAAATATCTAATTAGCCCAAAAGCCCCTTTCCCATATACTTATGAGAACATACCCAATTATCTTGAAAAAGGCAATTAAAATTACTATTAATAATCTTAATACTAGGACATGTTATAATTCATTTGATAATTACATTTCCCACAAAGATACTGTCAACATAAACTGTGAAACTGCAGATCCATCCTGTTTACAAGTATCAGAGACAATATGCTCACTATTCTGTTGTACTTAAATGTTGTATTGCAGTTTTTCTTAACAGGTAATACGTGACATGAAACATGTCTGATTTTATGCTTCATAACTTCCATTCTGATGTTTAACATTAAGAAAATATATTTATGTATCACACATGTCAAAAAATAATTTAAATAAACTAAGAAAAATAATAATCATGCCTTTCATTTCACATGCAAAATATGAATCTTTTATTCATAGATATCAAAGAACCATCTGCAATCAGAAATGCAAGCCATTTATATTTTCTGATTTGTGTAGGTAATGTTAAATATCTAAGTTCTTATTTTAGATTTTCAGAAATTTGTTATGAATCAAAATATTAAGTCATAAAAATAAGAAAAATCAAGAGATTACCTTTTAAGATTGACACACAAGTTTTAAAAATTATTTCTATTGTTTATTCTATTTTAATAACAAGTAAAAAATGTAATTATTTTGATTTTAAAAACATATACCAGAAAAGGTGCCAGGCTGAAGTTTACATTATTTATTGCTATTTTTCTTCAAAAATATGCATTAGAATAAATATTTTTCTAAGCTTCAAAATAAATACAGTACATGGTTCTGGCGTATTTATTTTTTTTTGAAAAGGTGCTCTGAATCTTAGACAACATAAATACTAGGCAGTGTGGTGGTTGCCATAGTAACAAATAAATAGGAGCATAAAAATACATTCCACTTTTCAAATGTATACACTTTTTTCATAAATATTCATATTTTATAGGTAAAAGATTATTCAACTCTTGCCTTACCTTCCCTTTTAGAGAGAGAAACATCTAATTCTTTAGAAATTAGAAATAAAAAAATTATCATGTAGCAATAGAGCAGGTTCAAAAAAGTTTTAAAATGCTATATGGGAAATCTTAAGGATGTTTATGTCAATTTTCCAAAATGAAGGCAGGAGAAAAAACTGCTTTCATTTTATATTACTTTAATAGTCAGGTCTTTGGGTAAGGATGAAATTGCATAAACTTCTTTTCCTCCCAAGCATGAAATTCCCCTTTATTTTGCATAAGTTTATTATTCACATGCATTAAATGTAGCACTTGACCATGGAAGGCTGAAAGCTTTGTTGATCAGAAAGAAGTCCAAGAAATTTAATACAAACCCATGAGCTACTACTTGAATAAATGATCTGAAAATTTTTATGCCAATGTGCTAAACTGGAATTCAAAGAGTTGCTTCTTTTCTCCTCCTCTTTCATTAAAACACAATCTTCTTGTTTACAGATAGCCTAGTAGTCACAAAAAGTATATTGATAAAATGTTGTGAGTTTTATACTTATAGCCAACGAGGATTTATTATACATTTTAAAGGACTGGAGAGGGGCAGCGTGATAAGTCATGACGTCAAGTTTGAAATCTTTTGAAAAGTACTGACGTAAGCCACCAAAACAGAACAGGAAGACTGCTTAACTATTACTGGGAAACAAATCCTTCAAGTACAATTACATTCATTTGGACTTCTAATTTGTTCCAATAACAACTATCATATAACATTCTCCTAGAGTGAGAATTCAGAATTTTAAAAGATCGCCATCTAGGCAGAGTGCCAAATAAGAGGTGACAAAGCAGTGCTGTGGGGCTTCTCTTGTGCGAACTCCTTGATGGAGAAGCCATGTATGGTACTGGCTGAGGACTGACTGAACCAGCCTGTAAGAGGAGCAACATTCATCAAACATACATATGATCCTACCCACTTTTATTGAGGAGAAATCAAGTTTTTTTCCTTGAGGAGATAGTAAATTTAAAGTTTAAGAAGTCCAAAAAATGAATTAAGATATTAGTCAAATATTTATGAGTATTGGAATAAAATAAGTTATACAGATGGATGTGACTAGTGCAAAGAAAAAAAAATCATCATCTTGTCATTCCTCTTTCTTCTCAATCTTTTAAAAAGATTTTATTTATTTATTCATGAGAGACAGAGACACACACACACACACAGAGAGAGAGAGAGAGAGAGAGAGGGAGAGGCAGAGACACAGGCAGAGGGAGAAGCAGGCTCCATGCAGGGAGACTCGACGTGGGACTCGATCCCGGGGCTGGATCTCAAGGCTCCAGGATCACACCCTGGGCTGAAGGCGGCGCTAAACTGCTGAGCCACCCGGGCTGCCCTCCTCTCAATCTTTTAAACTGTGTCCCACTCCTTGTACTATCCTAAAGTAGTGGGCAAATATCCCTGGAGACTGGGAAAGGGAAAACATACCTATCTTTAAAACAAGGGGAAAATGAGTTGGCAATTAGACAGCTTAGTTTAACCTGGAAACATGCAAAAACAAATTAAACAATCAATTAGTAACACCTAGAAGGGCATAAAATACTGGAAAACAACCAGTATAGTATCTCAAAAGCAAATATGCCAAATGGACTTAATATCTTTTTTCTGATAGAATGACAGGTCAAATTATTAAGAAGCGAATTGTGTAGTCTATTTCAGGGTTGTAAGCCTTTTTATTCTATTCTCTAATTCGAGATAAGCAAAAATGATTAAGAAGAAAAGAATGTAAAAACTGTCTTCATTGCTAAACCAATGGCTATTTCCTCTCTCTTGAGGATCTGTTTCATAAAAGTCTTTATTGATGACTAGTCATTTCTTTTTTTTTTTTTTTAAGATTATTCATGAGAGACATAGACACAGAGAGACACAGGCAGAAGGAGAAGCAGGATTCCTGCAGGGACCCCGATGCGGAACTTGATCCCAGGACCCCAGGATCACAACCTGAGCAAAAGGCAGATGCTCAACCACTGAGCCACCACCCAGGTGTCCTGATGACTAGTCATTTCTTGACCACCTTTTTATTTAGCTCCCCCACATAAATCCCTAAGATGTCTCAAAATTTGAAGGTTTATTTCCTTAATTTTCTTCCAATTTGTTGATCCTTCTTTTTCCTAGAGATCTTAAATGACATGTTGCTTCAGGTAAGTGATGCTGCATTAGGACATGATGCAAGCCCATTTTAGGTAGAAGCTTTGAAAGGGAAAGAAAGAATGCTTTGTGAATGACATTAGAAGGATTTTCTATGACTAGAAAAAGTGATAAGTAATGGAATGGTAGTAAATAGAAGTGCTCATAAAAACACTCAAAACTTTAATAATGTGAAGAATAGCTGTTATTTGGTTAGAAGAGGGAGATATGTAAAGACTTCCAAGTGTGTAGAGTCAAGAAATGAATCCAGTTTTCAAGGAGAGAAGTCTTTGTGACATATGATCAACCAACTAATTACACAACAGAGTCAGAAGCATAACTATGGTGGAAAGAGGCACCAGTTGAAAAACGAAGTAAAAAATCTGGTCTCTATTACAGAATCAGACAAGAGCCAACTGCTATGTTGAACCAGCCTGCCTATGGTACCAGAAGAATTATTGTTCCTCGTTATGTAACTAATATCCTTCTTTTCCCAGCTTCTGTTACTATTTAAGTTTATATACCTTAGGAAGAAAAAAATTTGATCTCTGAATTTTGTTCGACTTTAACTCTTTTTCTAACCCTAAATACTATGTAAACAAGCAATCAGAGATGCTGCCAAGCTAGAGAGGGAAGAGTGTACCTTGCATATTATCTATGCAGGGTAATCAAGAAGGAAATGGGTAGAAGGCTTGGTGGCTCAGTTGGTTGAGAATCCAACTCCTGATTTTGGCTTAGACCAGCTGTTGGGATGCTGGGATTGAGCCCCACCTCAGGCTCAGTGGGGAGTCAGTGAGGATTCTCTCCCTCTCTGTCTGCCTCTCCCCGCTAAAATAAATAAATAAATCTTTAAAAAAAAAAAAAAAGGAAGGAAACGGGGGCAAGTAACAACTCCAACCTTCCTCTCTTATATTCTTGCAACACAAAGCAGTCATGTCCTTCTTTCCCAATCTCAACTTACAACATTCCAGATAAAATTGACTTCAGTTTATTAGTAACAAATACTAAGAACAGGGAGGAATACTTATATTTACCAAGCCAGGACTGTAATCAATAATTTATTTTGGGCAACCTGGGTTGCTCAGCGGCTTAGCACTGCCTTTAGCCCAGGACGTGATCCTGTAGTCCCAGGATTGAGTCCCACATCAGACTCCCTGCATGGACCCTGCTTCTCCCTCTGCCTGTATCTGCCTGTCTCTCTCTCTCTCTCTCTCTCTCTCTCATAACTAAAATCTTTAAAAACTTTATTTTAATAGCTGAAAAAAATAATCGTGCAGATTCAGAAAATATAAAGGCAGGGCACTGGAATGGAAAGACCTCTGGAACTAAGCCAAGAAATTCTGGAGCTGTGATCTTAGTTTTGGGCCAGATGTTGGGTAATTCCTAAACCTTCTTGGGCTCATTTTCTTTAAGAAAAGACAAGGAAGAATGATAGTACAGGCAAACTCTAAAGTTCTTCTATCTGTAAAGTAAAAGCCATTTAGTAGAAGATCTTTCATATAGAGGAGTTAAGGCAGTATGAAAGAAAATGCAAAAGATGTGGACTCACCTTATTTGAGTTTGAATATTGCCTCTGTCCCTCTTAAGACTTATTTCCTTATTATATGACAATAGTATCTGCCCTATCTACCTTACAGAATTGTTGCACAGATCAAATGAGGAAATACATGACGTATGAAAGTGCTTATTATTTATAAACATTAGTCCTCATTTTTGTATTTAGTTCTGCATCCTGCACTAGGAAAGAAACTTTAGACAAAGTAGCATGTGTTCCAGGGACTCCTTGTTATCAGAGAAAATGCAGCATTTATAATTTATAATTTAGGAGTATCTGTTTCCTCAGCTGTTTATTTGCTAAGAGTGTCACAGGGGTACAGCCCAGGTTCCTAGGAACTCAGTTATCATTGGAAAAATATGTAAGGTTTCTAAACCAACTCAAAGTGGAGACTTTGGCTCATGTCAAGTAGCTATGTTGGTTGGTGGTATGTTAGAAGTAGAACAAGAGGGGGGAAAAGTAGAAAGAGAAAAAGGAGAATTGGCTGTGCTGTAGAAGGAATAAACTTCAAGTCTAACTAACACTAAGACAAGGAATATGAGCAGAAAGGAGTTGAGGACACTGTATATCACCAGTCTGATTCTGTAAAGTGTGCTAGTTGGACCTGCCTTATAGATGAAGGAGGTCCTAGTAGACAAAATAAACAGGGAGGTCATCAGACATAAAGAAGAACACATTTGGAAAGCTTAGCCAGTGAAAATATTAAATTTGGCTACTAAATGCAAGGATCTTAACCTTTTTTTTTTTTTTTTTTTTTACTGATAATTTGCTTTTATCATTATCCTATCTGAATTTTCACTGAGTAAATATGTGTTAAATTTCAGATGGCTCTCAACTTTTCAGAACATAAAAAGTTCATCTGTGAAAGCCTGGCACATCTACCTGATATATATAAAATTGAAATAAAATATAAATAATCAGAGGCACCTGGGTGGCTCAGTGGTTGTGGGTCTGCCTTTGACTCAGGTTGTGATCCCAGAGTCCTGGGATTGAGTCCTACATCAGGTTCCCTGCAGGGAGCCTGCTTCTCCCTCAGCCTATGTCTCTGCGTCTCTCTGTGTCTCTCATGAATAAATAAAAATCTTAAATATATATATATATATTTATATTTATATATAAATATATATAATCAAATATAAAATCAGGAGAATGATTTCTAAGATTCATGTAAAAATTCATTTTAATTGATTTATAATCACATTATCATATAGATTATGGTCTTCATAAATAAAGGTGAACCCAGGATGGCATGCCTCTCTAAGAGATTGTATACCATGGAGCAAACCACAGCAAAAAGGTAAAAAAGGACTAAAGCAAGGCAGAGTCTCATTAGTGCAATGAAATTCAATTCCATTCATTGAGTATGTATTGATAACCAACTAATGCCTATGATTAGAGAGATATCAAAATATAAATTAATTCACTTTGGTAAAGTTAATCCAAATTTCTAATGATTTCACATGCTGTAAGCTTGCCAATTCTCCCTGTACTAAAGATTATTATGTAGTTTCTGAATCTTTGCGCCAAAAGTCCAAGGCTGGGACCCAGGTAACAATAGCACCTGAGTCCTAACAACAGCTGAAGTAAGACACTGGGGAAACAGCATATACCATGGACTGGGACCAAAACAAATTGTTACAGAGAACCTAGAAAAATCTTCTTTTACATCTTGTTACACCTTCTTATCTTACCTCTTTCACAGGATTACCTGACTTTACCTTTCTAAAGGTAATAGTATATCTTTCTCTGTATTGATATATCTGAATATTATATGTATACGTATATCAACAAATTCACTATCTCATTTTTTAAAGATATTATTTTTAAGTAATCTCTACAACCAACGCGGGGCTCAAACTCACAACCCTGAGATCAATAGTCACATGCTATACCAACTGAGCCAGCCAGGTGCCCCCACCAACTCATTTTTTAAGTTAGATTTTTAAAATGCTGAATTTAAATAATATATGTATATTGTGCTATGGAATAATTTTTCCTTTTATTGTACTGAAATAAGAAAAGTGATTTATATTATCTCAAATTAAAATAAAAACTAAAATTTAAGTTAATATTCATAGAGACTAACATTTCAGATCAGGGTTTATACTACAGACAAAGACAAAAATCATACAGTCTTTCAAATTAATATATCTGACTGTCTTTCTCTAATGCTCCTGCTTCACCTGCAGCACATCAGACAAGGTAATAATTTATGATAATCATATGAAAATATACAATTAATATTCATCACCTCTCATTCCTCATCACTTTAGATGATCAGTAATGCAGAGTGAAAATGCTGTCAGATTTCTAATTGCTTTGTAATGGGCTTGAAACAGGGAAATCATTAAAGGCAAACAATCTGTCATTTGTCTGTTACTTTATCTATCACACAAAAAAACTCATTAAAGAAATTGCTAATGAACTACAAAAGACTATACTCATGGTGCTTCTACAGTAGATTAACATGTATTAGTATGAATTGCTTAAAATATTTTAAAAATATGGTATTTTGTGGAAATTCATCAGAAAACATCTATTCTTCAGTATATTTTTTAAGCCGTGTGGTTTCATTATTTTGGCATCTAATCCATCATTGCAGAAATCCCTTTAGCATATAAGATTTGTTTTTCATCAGTCTCTAAATAATTCAACTGAAAGGTTGCAAGAAGAAGCTGAAATGCTAAATGTGTTTATTATTAGTAAACTGAGACAAATAAAAAAATAGTACTATAGGAACCCTAATGCTAAGTAAAGAATATCTCAAAATTTTATTTTTACCCTGATATTTCCATGGATTTTGAACTGAAGTTGCAATGTTTCATTCATTTTAATGCTATCATTATAGAAAAATATATATTCAACTATTAAAATAGACTCTAACATTATTAAACTCTGCATATTAACAAATTTGGAATTTTGAATATATTAATACTAAAATGTTTCATAATATTATATCATATAATTTCAGAAGGGAAAAAATCATTTCTTTAAATGATCACATCAAATTTTATCTTTATTAATGATACCTTTGTATATGAGATACTTAGTACTAAAAGAATCTGTAATAATGACACTAATCTAGTTTTCAAAATAAAGAGGCATATAAACAAAAAATCTAATAATGTTTTGTTGGTTATACAGTCCAGTTGAATTTTATTTTTGAAAAAAAAAATCAGTGATCATGTTTCTCATTATGCCAATGTTGAACTAAAACATGAATTTATTTCCTACAACAAAACATAAGAATCTTAGTAATAAAGTCAAACTTTAAAAAATATATAGACCTATTCATAGCTATTGGAATATACACAAATTTAAAAACCTAAGTGCAATGGCATGTTTAGCTGGGTGCCATGGTTGAATATAGGAGTTAATTCCAAGCTAACTTCCTAAGGTTCCATAACACTCTGGAAACATCTTCATTATACTCTCTAATTGACTTAAACAGACTTCATATCAACTGTTTAACACATTTTAACCCACAAATTAACACCCCTTGATCATTCAGATTAACCTTTCTTCTGTGAGTCAATTACATGACAAAAATAAAATAAACTTAAAATATTCAGTTTTAAAAAACTAAAATCGAGAAGAATGCTTTTAAAAAAGAATATAAATGCATATTACTACATTGTTGAAACAGATCATCACTAGGTTGCAAATTTCAAGGGAATTGGAAAGCTCACAGAAAAGCCAGAGTGGTCATAAGAACAAAGAGAAAGAGGTAAAGAAGTGAATAAGGGAAATAAGTTTATTAATTATGATTACTAAGGAGAAGCAAAAGATGGATTATAGACGGTATCTTTAATCGGTTCATGGAATGATTAAAACATAGATGTGAAGAAAGTAATAAGACAGGAAGAAAAATTTCAGGTAAGATAAAGACCTCTAAAAGGTCTGAAATAAGGCTGAAAAAACATGGACACAATTTGAAGTTAAAGAACAAGAAAAACACAGCAACAGGTGTGCTGTCAGCAAAAGTATTTACCTCTTTGTCTCCCTTGTTTAGTGCATTGCTTTGCTCAAACTCAATAAATAGTCACTGATAATTACTTCTGAAAAGACAAAAAGAAAGAATAGATCAAGTGAAGACAACAAGTGAGGGGGAAAATGTAAAAATGAAAAACCATTTCTAAAAGACGAGGTATTTAATAGGGCCGATTCTCAATACCGTGTAAAGCTTTATGATGATATGCCAAGAAAAAGAAAAAGTTTCTCCATTTTTAACCATCCCTTCCTTTCCATTAACACTAAGTATTTAAAACTAAATACTTCCATGCGTTACTCTGTATCAGCCTCATTTTGAGTCCAGGATTTCGGTCATTTAGGTCATCTGCCTTATAAATTAATAATTGTCACAGCACCTGCATTTCCTCTAGCATAGCACTTCCTACAGTTACTTCAGTTGCTTCTTTGTCTATTTACCCAGATAAACTCTAAGCTTTTACAAAGCTCTAGGCAACTGTTTTGTGTTTCCTGTAACAAATTGTGGGACGTATAGTAGACACTCAATATGTGGTTTATTGATTGAATGAAGAAGTGAATAAAGGCTCTTTCTGTACTTGTGTGTTTATGTGTGTGTTTATTTCACCACTAGCTAATTCTTGATGGTTTTCCTATCTTCTCAGTAGATTTTAATTTGCTGTAGGGGCAACCATCTAATTTCAGAACATAACCATAATATTTTGTGGTACTTAAAAATAAATACAGCTTAGTTCACTGATATGAGAATCCTAAAAACTCAGAGATAAAGAAGATCAAGAAAATTAAAGAAGAGCTGGTAATGAAACCAGTAGAAAGAGCCACATATATATAATCCGAAAATAAAAAAATATACTACACTGTATATATTGCAAATATTATTCATCAATAAGCACAATTTACTATATGATCTCAAATTAAGAATTTATTAATGTAGGTAGATATCAATTGTCTGACAAGTATTAAAGTGATGAATAGAATAAGAATTGATTTATGCTATTACTACAATCAAGGGTCTCAAACTCCTGCTATATAAGGTATCTATATAACAATAATTATATCTATCCACATTTAACTCTACATACAGTACTTGATCAATCATCGTATTTTTTTAATCATCTTATTTTTTGATCAATCATCTTGAAATTAAATATTTAATGTATGCCTACTTTGTTTCTGTTAAATGTTGATGACAGGAATTAGAAGGTTTTTGCCTATGCTTTTAATTCATCTGCAAACTATATAATTCAACAAACATTTGGGTTTGGTGTCATTTTTTCAACTCAATAGTTTGTAGCTTTCATTTGCTCTGTTTGAAAATTCCTAAAATATAGCTATGAATTCTTAATGTTCTAATAGTCAAAACTCAGCAGTAAATATTTCACTAATAATAATAATAATAATAATAATAATAACAACAACGACGACGACAAAAGCTAATCTTTCCTGAGTACTTAGTACTTTTAGGCGCTATTATCTCATTGAATCCTCACAACAAACCTAGAGGGAGACACTATTATTATTCATATTTTACAGAGAAAGAAACCAAGGCACAGAGTAGTTAACTTAAAATGTTCATATATAACCAGTAAGAGACAGAGTCTAGATTCAAACCTATTCAGTCCAAATTTAGACTTCATGCTCTTTTTATTTTTTCTAAAGTAGGCTCCACACCCAGTGTGGAGCCCAACAGAAGGCTCCTACCCACAGCCCTGAGATCAAGACCTGAGCTGAGATCAAGAGTTGGATGCTTAACTCACTGAGCCACCCAGGTGTGCCTAGACCTCAGGCTCTTAACCATTATGCTAACATAGTTTATATATTATTTTTACATAAAATAGATAAATTATCTTCTTAAAATAAGGTATAAGCAAAGAGAACAACCTGAACAAAATTATGAAGTACCAAGAAAAGATTCCATTGTTTAAATGTTTCATGTATGGAAGCAATAGGCGATGAAGCTGGAAAACTAAGGATTATATTTTGGGAGGTAAAGGAATACCAGGTTAAGGAGTCAGGACTTTATCCTCTATTTGATTTATTTACTTATTTTTTGAAGTAAGTTTTACACCCAAGGTGCGGCTTGAACTCAATGACCCTGAAATGAAGAGTTACATGCTTTACTGATTAAGCCAGGTAGGCACCCCAAGACATTATCCTTTAGACCTGGCCTGTTCAATACAGCAATCACTAGTTAAATGTGGCTATTAAGCACTTAACATGTGGCAAGTCCAAATTGAAATGTGCTATACAGATAAAATATACAGCAGTCTTTAAAGACCTGTATGAAGAAACAATGTAAAATGCTTCATTAATAATTCCTACATTGATTATATTTTGAAATAATCATACACAGAGTATATTGGGTTAAATAAAATATATTATTAAAATTCATTTCACCTGTTGCTTTTTTCTTTCTTAATGTGGCTACTGGGAAATCTAAAATCATATATGTGGTTTGCATTTGTGGCTTCCTTCATATGTCTATTGGGTAATAATGCTCTAGAAAATGAAACGTGAAGACAAATGAGCAGGGATTCATGTAAAAATGTTTTAAGAAGTTTATTCTGGGATCCCTGGGTGGCGCAGCGGTTTGGCTCCTGCCTTTGGCCCCAGGGCGCGATCCTGGAGACCCGGGATCGAATCCCACATCGGGCTCCCGGTGCATGGAGCCTGCTTCTCCCTCTGCCTGTGTCTCTGCCTCTCTCTCTCACTGTGTGCCTATCATAAATTAAAAAAATAAAATTTAAAAAAAAAAAAAAAAAAAAAAGAAGTTTATTCTGAAAAAAAAAAAAAGAAGTTTATTCTGAAAAAAAAAAGAAGTTTATTCTGGTATAAATAAATTCAGACTGTAAGACAACTGATCTGGTTTTTCAATAAACCCATGTCAGGAAAAGAGAAAACAAAACTAAGATAGTAGCGATGTGGGACTGCTATAGCTTAAGAGATTCTTTTTTTAAGATTTTATTTATTTATCCATGAAATACAGAGAGAGAGAGAGAGAGAGAGGCAGAGACACAGAAGGAGAGGCACGCTCTGTGCAGGGAGCCTGGTGCAGAACCCAATCCCAGGACTCCAGGATCAGGCCCTGGGCTGAAGGCAGGCGCCAAACCACTGAGCCACCCAGGGATCCCCCAGCTTTAGAGATTCTTAAGAGACAGAAAGATTGGGACGCCTGGGTGGCTCAGTGGTTTGAGTGTCTGCCTTCGCCTCAGGTCCTGATCCTGGGATCTGAGATCCGGTACCGCACTGGGCTCCCTGCATGGAGCCTGCTTCTCCTGCTGCCTGTGTCTCTGTGTCTCTCATGAATGAATAAATAAAATCTTTAAAAAAAGAGAGAACAATCAAATGCAACACGATTCAAGCAAATTAGCTATAAAAAGACATAAAAAGACATATCTGAGACAACTAAGGAAATATAAATAAAGACTAGTTATTGGATGCCATCAATGAATTATTGGTCATTACAGCGGAATAATGACATTATGGAGATGAAAGAAAAAGTTGTAAACTAAAGTATGCTTTAGCAATGGGACCTAAAGGATGTCAAGATGAAATGACAGAAACAACACTTGGTAATTGTTGGGGGAAAAACGTGTACTTCTTACTATCTAAACCTAAATAAATAAATACAGCACACAAATATAAAAAATGAGTTGAGAAAACTGAGGTGGGGATCCCTGGGTGGCTCAGCGGTTGAGCACCTGCCTTCAGCTCAGGGTGTGATCTTGGAGTCCTGAGATTGAATCCTGCATTGGGCTCCCTGCAGGGAGCCTGCTTCTCCCTCGGCCTGTGTCTCTGCCTCTCTGTGTGTCTCTCATAAATAAACAAACAAATAAATAAAATCTTAAAAAAATAAAAAAAGAGAAAGCTGAGGTGCTGTGATCAGACTTTTCAGAATTTGGCTTAAAGAAGGAATAAAAGAGGAAATCCAATACCCCAAGGGATCATAAATGAAAGTAGTGTGCTCCTGCTGTAAAAACTGGAGGCTCTGAGCATCACTATACAAGGAAAGACTAAGCAGTGGAAAGGGGGGTTGTCTGAGGGCTGAAAAGTTCAAGAAGGCATCATTCTGTATAGGAAGGTATTCAGAACAACACTTGATTCAGTCACTTAATGTATTTCCTTAGGGCCACGCAGAAGGTATGTTGGAACCAGGACTAAAATCAGATCCTCTGACTTACCATAATGCTCTTTGTGCCTGATTTTAAAAATGACAAAATCCTATGGAGAATCCAATTAATACCTTTTTTTTTAAAAAAGATTTTTATTTATTCAATCATGAGAGACAGAGAGAGAGAGAGAGAGAGAGAGAGGCAGGGACACAGGCAGAGGGAGAAGCAGGCTCCATGCAGGGAGCCCGTCGTGGGACTCCCGGGTCTCCAAGGTCACGCCCTGGGCTGAAGGCGGCGCTAAACCGCTGAGCACCCCGGGGCTGCCCCAATTTATACTTTCTGCTTTTGATTTTCTAACTTTCATATGTCACTCAGTTCTTTTTTATGGCCTCCTTAAATAATTGGCCACAGTAAAATATTTAATGTACTTCGGCCGATCTTGATGGCTTCTCAAACGGAGATTTGGCAGAAGAAAGCTAAGAAGGAAGGAAAGCAAATGCAAGCAGTAATAACAACAGAACTACCTTCGCATCTCCAAGTGAAATTTAAATCATGGTGGCGAAGTGCAAGATGCAGTCTCACCTCTGGGTGCAAGGCAAGGAAGAGAGGTCAATGCGAGGCAAGCAGTATGGAAAGGAGACAAAAAAAGGGAACAACAGAAGGAAAGGGAGAGGCAGGCAGGAAAAAAACTAACCAAAAAACAAACAAACAAACAAAAAACAAACAACCCCCCCCCCCCCCAAAAAAAAAAACACACAAACAAACCTAACAGCGCACATTTGCAGGGCCGGAAACTGCCTCAAAGCAGAGTGGTTTATGCTTTTTCCGTAAGCGTGAAGGACAGCGTGCCTTCCCTGGTAGGACGCACACTTACTAAGAGTCCTGTTTGGCTGCTGTACGATGAGCTGTTTGGCGTTGATCCTTGGTCGGCTTCATCTGTGAAATGGGAACATTATTAACACCCGCCTTTCTAGCTTCACTGGGTTGAAGTGAAAGAGTGAAGTAGTATTAAGAGACTCTGAGAAGTTACGGGTTGCTAGGATCATCTACAAGAAACAATGAAGTTGGGCATCTTTTCCAGAAAAAAAAAAAAAAAACACGAAAAACAAACAAACAAAACCAAACTTCAATTGGTATAGGTTTTCTCATTTTCGAGAGAGAACATTCTAAGGGAAGTGTAGAGACAAGGGAGGAATTGGGTCTCCCCATCCTTCGCATCCCTCCCATCCCCCTTTCTCCCCACTCTTCCCCCCCCCCCCCTCGTCGGAGGACCGTCAACAACCACAGGGGGAGACCAGCGCTGGGGAAGGTAAGCCGAGGAAGCCCGGGGTGGGGGTGTTTGTGTGTGGGGGGGCGAGGAGCTCGCTGAGGGAGAGGAGAGGCGCCACCGTCGCGGGGCCGGGGCAAGAGGGAGTTAGAATGAGGAGAAAGACACCTTTTTCCGCGGCTCGGACACTTACAGCCAGCAACTCCTTGCAAGCGGAGTCTGGTTACCATAGCGACGGCGTCCCGGAGGGCGGAGCGCCCCGTGCGTTCGGTGCCTCGGCCACAAGGGCTCGACTAGAAACGTGGTCACGTCAGGGCAGTGACTTCCGGCGGAAGGGGAAGCCGGTTCCGGGTGCCGGCCGCCTGCGGGCGAGGAGTGGGTGTGATAAGGACTTTCGGAAGTTTGGTAAGTTTGGTATCGAGGACAGTCGGGAGAAGGTATAGCCGCCTGTGGCTGGGCCGTACCGCCGGGATGAACACGGTGGGTTCCCAAGTCCCCGTTTTGAGCCCCCGCATCCGGCCTCTTGAAGTTCACGGCTGTGGGAAGAGGCGGCCTGGTTTCTGGGCCCCTGGCGAAGTCTCTTGGCAGGTGTGGAGCCTGGAGCATCCTCCCGTGAGCACTTGGGGGAGCTCCCTGCGAGCCCCGGGAGCCGCGGGACTCCTGCCTACCTGCCCAGCCGCCTGCCTCTGTCCCTAATCTTCTAAGGTAATCTGGAAGAAATGTGGACTGGAAGGACGAAGGCGGGATGCTCCCAAATTCACTTGCATTCTTTGCTGTCTTGTTTTTGTTGTTGTTGTTGTTGTTTTTTGCTGTCTTGTTTTTGCTTCAAATATATATATATAAAATATGTAAATATATATATTTGAGGCATATATATAAATATATATTTGAGGCAAATATATATAAATACATATAAATATATATATTTGAGGCAAATATATATATAAATATATATATTTGAGGCAAATACATATATATATGTTTTTATTTTGTAAACGTTTATTAGATTACTCTATGGTGTTTAGTGAGTATGTACTATGTGCGGCTTTTCCCGCGAGACCAGCGGAAATACCTTCTTAGAGGTCACGCCCCGCTCGCTTTCGTTTCTGGAATTCGGTTTTCTTGATGCTGTTGTGATTCATTAATTTAAGGTATAAGCGGGGACGCCCGGGTGGCTTGGCGGTTGAGCATCTGCCTTGGGCTCAGGGCGTGACCCCGGGGTCATGAGATCGAGTCCCACATCTGGCTTCCTGCATGGAGCCTGCTTCTCCCTCTGCCTGTGTCTCCGCCTCTCTCTCTCTCTCTCTCCCCGCCTCTCTCTCTCTCTGTGTGTGTCTCCCATGAATAAATAAATAAAATATGCAGAGAAAAATTTAAGGAATAAGCGTATATTGTGAAACATGTAACAGATTTGCCATACTTGCCCGTATACTTACACATGAGATTCTTGAGGTGTTTTAAGTGAAAACACATGCTTCATCAGGTTTGCGTTATAATCCTGATTTACTCAACTAAATATTAAAAAATTTACGAAAGTACTTGTTTCTTTGAACCTGCAATCCGTAATGAGTGGTCATCAATATTTCTATTCAGCTGATCTGAGAAGACCCACTTCTTGTTCGATGGATGATGGCATTTGAGCAGATACCAAAAAAGGACTGGTACGGCATTTTGGGGGCAGACCCATCTGCAAGTGTGTCAGATCTAAAACAAAAGTATCAAAAACTCGTATTAATGGTAAGTCTTTTCTTGCAGATCTAAGTCATGAAGGAAAAAGGCTTTTTTGTTGTTGTTTTAATGTGATCAGAAATGTAGGTTCCCATAAAATGAATATATAATAAATATCAAAGCAGAAATTAAGGTATTAGTGTGGTTTAAATGAAAGTTTCAGTAATATTGTAAAAAAAATTTTTTTTTTAATTTGAGCGGGGAAAACATGGTGGTTTGGAACAGTCATGATGGTTGAGTTAGAATCCTGATTCTAACTAACTGTGGGAACTTGGGACATTTTACTTTCCTATCTATGTGCCTCAGAGAGGATTAAATGAAATAGTCCATGTAAAGTATGTCATAAGCACTGTCAGTACCCAGTGGCCACTAGCTACCTGTGTCTACTGAGCACTTGAAATGTGGCTAGTCTAAAATGGAATTTATTTATTTTATTTTTAAAGATTTTATTTATATAGTCATGAGAGACAGAGAGAGAGGCAGAGACACAGGCAGAGGGAGAAGCAAGCTCCGTGTAGGGAGCCCGGGGCTCCAGGATCACATCCTGGGCTGAAGGCGGCGCCAAGCTGCTGAGACACCGGGGCTGCCCTAAAATGAAATTTATTACAAACGTAAAATACATTTGGAGACTTAGTACAAAAAGAGAATACAAAATAATCCGAGCTTTATGTTGATTAAATTGAGGTGATAATTGATTAATATTGAGCTGATAACGTTTTGGGTATATTGGCTATTTTGCATATTTGACAGTAAGTATGTGCATACAGTAATAATCAAAATGAATTTAATCTTTTTACTTTTTTATTATTTTGTTTTTTAAGACTTTTTAAAATTTATTCATTCGTGAGAGACTCAGAGAGAGAGAGAGAGAGAGAGAGAGAGAGGCAGAGACACAGACACAGGCAGAGGGAGAAGCAGGCTCCATGCAGGGAGCCTGAGTGGGACTCGATCCTCGGTCTCCAGGATCACACCCGGGGCTGAAGGCGGCGCTAAACTGGGCCACTGGGGCTGCCCTATTATTATTACTATTTTTAAAGATTTAATTTATTTATTCATGAGAGACAGAGAGAGAGAGAGAGAGAGAGAGGCAGAAACACAGGCAGAGGGAGAAACAGGCTCCATCCAGGATCACACCCTGGGCTGAAGGCGGAGCTAAACCGCCGAGGACTCCCCCCCCGCCCCCCAGCTGCCCTGCTTTTTACTTTTTTAACATAGCATATGTGGCTTACGTTATAGTTTGTGTTGTCTTTTTTTTGAATGGTGCCAATTTAGGCCATTTATACAGTTTTACACATGACTGCCATTCTTTGGTGAAATAAGTTATAGTATTTATAAATAAATAGGTTTTTTTCTGGGCTGTTACTTTAATTTTTTTCTTTTTTTTCTTTTTAATTTTTTTCAACCTATATGTTGGTGTTTCTTAAGCCAATGTCAGTACTCTATAGTGGTCTCCAGTTAACTCCGTTTACAAAAGGGGTAGAGGACCATTACTTATATAGCATTAGTTTCTGTAGTTTTTGTCAAATCTATGAGATTTTTGCCAAAATTGTTAGTCTCTGTTGTGAGGGATGCAGAAATTTTACTGGAATGTATTAATATCCCTTTAAGTAATAAGTTGGCTAAATGGTGTTAAGATTTCTTTTGTCTCAGAATTCTTAAGATTTCTCTCAGCAAAGTCGGGTAGACTTGATGGAAATTTTTTTCCTGGTGCTGAATCATCCTTGTGCCACATATGACTACTGGAGAAGTAGACTGGGTCTAGATCATGCAGGCCTTGTAGGCCATGTTGGCCTTTAATTTGGCATCGAGAAGCCATGTACACTTATGTGGTAGCATCAGTCAAACACCAGGGTGAATGAATCATTTTGCATACCCTTTTGTGACATATCAGAGTTACATTTGCTCTAGATCTTCAACATTTGATGCTATTTCTCTCTTTGTTCTTTTGGGGGTTTCTCAATTTTGCCCTCATTTGCATTTGGCTCACGATAATTCTTTATCATGTGGGGCTGTCCTGTGCCTTTTAGGATGTTTACCAACATTCTATTTGCCAGTAACAACTGAAGAAGTCTCCTGGGGGTAAAAATGCCCACCTCCCCATCCCATTAAGAACCACTGCACAATTATGTATTTCTAGTGATCTCTCATTGGGGTTTTATTTTGTATTCTCTGATAACTAATGATTTTAAGCACTTTTGAATGTTATCACTAGCCATTTGTATAATTATCTTTTCTGAAGTGTCTTTAAAAAAAGTTAAGTGTATTCTTGATCTTGTGTATACACTGTGTATATTTTCCCTAATCTATGGCATGCCAGCTCATTTTCTTGGTGTTTTTTGATGAGCAGAATATTTTTGTTTTGATGAAATACATTTTATCATGTCTGTTTTTTGGTTCATGCTTCTGTGTCTTCTTTAATGAAGGTCATGAAAATACTTTTTTTTTTTTTTTTTTTTTCTGTATTGGTTTTACCTTTAGACCTGTGTTTTTTTGTATGTATGGTGTGAGGGGGAAGGTCATGTTTTTGTTTTTCCCTCAATAGGGATATCCAGCTGTTCGTTTATTGAAAAGATTTCCTTCTCTGCATTGTATTGTCAGTGTCTTGGCAGTGGGAGTCTATTTCTAGACTCTATTCTGTTTGCTATATTTGTGCTTTTACTAATACCTCCGCCTTGATTATTGTAGGTTTATAGTCTGTTTCAAAGTCACATTGAAGTTAAGTTCTCTAATTTTATCCTTCCTTTCAAGTTTATTTTGGTTACTTTAGTTTGCTTGCATGTCCATAAAAATTTAGGATGAGCTTCTAAATTTCCATTTAAAGAAATCCTGCTTGAATTTTAATTGTGACTGTATTGAATATATGCTCATTTGGCAGAATGGACAGTTAACAATATTGAGTTACTTTAATTTCTCTCAGAAATATTTTAGAAGTTTCAGTATAATATTACACATCGTATTTGTAGTTTTTGGTGTTTTAGGTTCTATTGTACATGGTATTTTTAAAAATTTTATTTTTTGGATATTGATTGATAGCATATAGAGTTTATTTTAATTTTATTTATTTTATATTTATTCCTAAAAGACTTTTTTTTTTTTTTTTTTTTTTTTAATTTGAGAGAGAGAGAGCGCAGAAGCATGGGGAACAGCAGAGGGAGGGGAATGGATGTCAGCAGGGATCCCGACACCCAGGTGCCCATATTTTATTGATTAGAGAGAGCAAGCGAGAGCGCGTTCAGGAGTACCCAATGAGAGCGTGGTGGGGGAAGGGCAGAGGAGAGGAGAGAGATTCTCAAGTGGACTTCTTGCTGAGTGCAGAGCCTGGTTGGTTGTAGGATCCCAGGATCGTGAGATCATGATCTGAGCCAAAAAACCAAGTCAGCCACTTAACCAACTGAGCCACCCAGGCACCCCAGAAATATATTTCATTTTCATATACTGATTTTGTATCCCACAGTTTGCTAAATTAGGTGGTAAATACTCAGCAGTGTAAATACTAAATCATATGCTATTTCCATTTTTAACTTTTTGCAGAATCTCCATACTAGTTATTATTTCTTATTTAAATGTTTCATAGAATTTACTAGTCAAGTCATCTGGGCCAGAAGTTTTCTTTGTGGGAAATTTGTAATTATGAATTTAATTATTTTTTGAGCTACAGGGCTATCCAGATTTTGTCCACATAGGAAAACAACAATGCTGTTTTTATTAAAAAATCTATCCATTTGATTTAAGAAGTCAAAGTTATTATCATGATGTTCATACCATCCTTATTATCTTCTTATTACTGAAATATTTGTAGTGATGTTCTCATTTTCATTCTTTATATTGGTAATTTGTGTTTTCTATTTCTTTTTTCCTGATCAGTCTTGCTAGAGGTTTATCTGTTTTTTTAAATCTTGGCCAGGAACCAACTTGTACTTTGTTGGTTTTATATTGTTTGTTCATTTTTCTTTACTTGGTTTCTGCTTTTAACTTTGTTATATCTCTTCTTCTGCTTGCTTTTCTTTTTCTAGCTTATTAATGTAGAAAATTACATCATTGGTTGTACACCTGTCTTTTCATACATAGCTATTTAAAGTTATAAATTTCTAAGCTTAAAGTACTCTTTTAGCTTCATTCTACAAATTTGATATGTGTATTTTCATTATCATTCAGTTCAAAATATTTTAAAATTTCCTCTGTAACAGTTTTCTTTGATCTGTGGAGGTATATTGGAAAATACTTAGGTATCTTTCTATTATTGATTTCTAATTTAATTCTGTTATGGTTAGAGTGTACTTGGTATGATTTCATTCCTTTGAAATTAATAACCTTTTGCATCGCCTAGCTCATCTATCTTGGTGAATGTTCTCATGTACTTGAAAAAATGGCTGTTCTGCCATTATTAAGTATACTGTTAGTGTCTATTAATTAGGTCAAGTTGATATTGTTCAAATATTCTATAGCCTTACTGATTTTTTTTTTTTTTTAGATTTTATTTATTTATTCATGAGAATACACAGAGAGGAGATAGAGAAGCAGAGACACAGGCAGAGGGAGAAACAGGCTCCATGCAGGGAGCCTGATGTGGGACTCGATCCTGGGTCTCCAGGATCACACCCTGGGCTGAAGGCGGCGCTAAACCGCTGAGCCACCGGCGCTAAACCGCTGCCCCTTTTTTTTTGTTTTTGTTTTTTTTAGATTTTATTTATTTACCTTACTGATTTTTTTGTCCATTTGTTTTACCAGTTTCTGAGAGAAGGACATTTACACCTCTTAACCATGATGGTGGGTTTGTTTATTTTTCTGTTAATTTTTGTTTCAGTTATTTAGGATCTTCATTATTATTAGGGGTATGTAGGTTTAAGATTATCTCTTCATGAATTAGAACCTTTGATCATTATAAAATTACCCTTTCTATATTTCACAGTATAGCCACACCAGCTTTCTTATACTTAGTGTTTGTATGATTTATTTTTAACCATCCTTTCACTTTCAGTCTGTCTCTTTTATGTTTTAAGTGTATTTTGTTTTTATAGTGAATAATTGGGGCCTTAAAAGAATTCCAACCTGTCAATCTCTGCCTTTTGTTGAGGGTGTTCAGTCCATTTAGGCAAAACGATTACCATAGTATAGTTCACATCCATCTCCTCGCAAGGTTGCCTTTAGCTGTGTGGTAAGAACTTCTAAGATGAAGAGACTCTCCTAGCAACTTTCAAGTATACAGTTGTTACTATATTCACCATGCTGTATACTAAGTCCTCTGAACTTACTCATCTTATAGCTGCAAGTCTGTATTCTTTGACCCAACATCTCATTTTCCCCACCCAGTATTTCATTTATATTTGATGTAATAATTGACAGTGTTTGGGTTTAAATCTGTAATCTTTCTATTTTACTCTTTGGATTTGTCCTGTCTGCTTTTTGTTCCTCTATTTTGCCTTTCTTACATCTTGTGGGTAAATCAAGTATTTTTTTTTATTCTACATTATTTTTTGTTGAATTTTTAGTTAAGCTTCTCTATGTGTTTTTTGGTGATTTTTTTCTAGAGATTATAATATAAATGTAATCATTTTATTTTTTATTATTTTATTTATTTATTTTTAAAGATTTCATTTATTTATTCATGAGAGACACAGAGAGAGAGAGAGAGAGAGAGAGAGAGAGAGAGGGGCAGAGACACAGGCAGAGGGAGAAGCAGGCTCCATGCAGGGAGCCTGACGTGGGACTCAATCCCCGGTCTCCAGGAGCATGCCCTGGACTGAAGGCAGAGCCATACTGCTGAGCCACCAGGGCTGCCCTGGTGCCTTAAATATGTGTTTGTGTGGGGTTGTGTTTATCTTTCCTAGGGTTAACTGAGTTTCTTGGATTTGTGGTTAATGCCTTTCTTTCGCTGCTTTTGGAATATTTTCAGCCATTATGTTTTCACATTTTTTTTTCCTGCTCCATTCTTCCTCTCTTCTTTTGGGATTCTAATTACATGTATATTGGATTGTGCCATAGTTACTGGATGCTCTGTTCTTGTTTCTTCTAGTCTTTTTTTCTAGTTTGCATAATTTCATTGACCTCATCTTCAAATTCTTTGGTTTTATTTTTCCTCTACTATCTGTAGAGGTATCTGCTGTAAACTCTATCTGCTGATAAACTCATTAAAGAAATTCTTAATCTTTCTTATCTAATCTTCATATCTTGGATTTCTCCTATCTCCTTTTTTATATAGTTTCTGTATCTCCCATTCTTTTCACATATACTATGTATCACTTCCTCTAGCTCATCTACTATACTTAACTGTAGTTATTTTAAAGTTCTTGTCTGATAATTTTAACATCTGGGCCATCTCCGGACATGGTTCTATATCCTTTCTTGATGGTGGATCACATTTTATTGCCTCTTCGCATGTCTTACCTGTTTTTACTGAATGCCCAAAATTGTGAATGAAAAGTAGACAGGGATGTAAATACTATCTGTATTTCTAGGCATGGGCATGCCCTTCTGTAAGGCAGCTTGTGTAAGTTGTGCTGTCAGTCTAGTCTGTAACAGAGCTGAGATTTTGTCTTGGTTGTCGTTGCTTTAGTGATTCATTTCACTGCAGGCTTCAGCTGACTTGAACAGGATCAGAGCCATCCCTTTAGTAGAGCTGGAGTCCTCAGGATTTGTCTCAGCTTTCCTGTCCTGTCTGTAGACTTCAGCAGGACTCCTGCATGTGAGGAGTGGTCTCTCAAGTCTCTTTCAGTTTTTTGTTTTTTTTTTTTTTTAGCTCTGGATGACCGTTTCCTGGTATTCAGCATGAAGTCTGTATTCCGTGGAGGTTTGCTCTCATGCCCTTCACTTTTAGTGGGCCACTTGTCCCAGTGTCTCATGAGGTGACTCTTGGCTCTCCTACCCTTTCTTTCTTCTTTCTAGTGAGCACTTGAAAAAGGCCAATGGGGTAGAATTGCTGGGCAGGTACAGTCTCTGTACATTTGGGGTGTCTGGGGACTCTAAATTGTCATGCCAGTCTGTAGTCAGCTTTTAAAATTGATTAAAAGTTTGTTTTCTTCTTATCTGTGTCTCTGTTGGCTTGTTCCCTCTGCTTTGCCAAAGATAAAACCAGTGATGGGTTTCCTCTCTTTTGGGGAGGGCCTTTTCGCTTTGAATTTGGATTCATTGGGGTTTTCAGTTCCCTATTTTAAAAAAATGAGTTTGTATGATATGTGGCTGGTTCTACTGGATTATTCCTATCAGCATTAAAATGTACCATTATTTCTCTCATCTTTGAAAAAAAAACAAAACCAAAAACCCCACAACCTTTTTCTCAACCCATTTCTGCCACTTGTTGCCCCAACTCAGTGTTGTTCTTTGTAGCTAAAACAGTATTTCAAAATGTTGTCTCTATGTCTCTATTTCCTTTCTTCAATTTCTCTCTTCTTAACTCTTTTAAACCTACTTCAGTAAGGCTTCGCTCCTACCACACTGAAACTGCTCTTATCAAGATTGCCAGTGATAACCTCTAATGGGAAAAATCACAGTCCTGTGCTTTTCCTTTACTCACACATAATTCTTTTGTCACCAGATGTGTGGGTATTCTACATACCAAGCAATTTCCTGCAACACCAGTTGGATTTTCTATTATTCACTTCAATTTTGACATTACCTGGAAATGGCTTCGGATCCAATGAAATTAAGGGCTTACTCCCATATAAGACTGCCCTCACTTGAGATGTCAATCGCAAGTCCAAGTTTGTCATCTGTACTTCTGACTGACAGAACTTTTAACTGAACCCCTTATAAATTAGAGTTCCTAGACCCCTTCCTTGAGTTTGATAATTTACTAAAATGGCTCACAGAACTCAGGGAAATAATTGTTTATCAGTTTATTGTCTAATAAAGGATATGACAAAAGATACAGATGAACAACCAGATGAAGAGGTACATATTACAGGAGCTTCTGTCCTACTGGAGTTGGGGTTTGGGATATACTACCCTCCTGGCATATAGATGTGTGTGTTCACCAACTCAGATACTTTCTGAACTGTGTGCTATTGGGAATTTTATGTAGGCTTCATCGGGTTGGCATGATTGGTTGTTAACTCCATTTCCATCCTCGTTCCCCTCTCTGGAGAATAGTGGGTGGACTTGGAACTTCCAAGCTTCAGATTATGGCTCAGACTTTCTGGTGACCTGCCCCCATCCAGCAGGCCAGCAAGAGTCTCCCTATTAGAACAAATCACCCAATCACCTAGGAGATTCCCAAGGATTTAAGAATTCTGTGCCAGAAACTGGGGGCAGAGACTTGTATATACATTTTCTATTATTTCACAGTATACATGTTGCTAAAACCAGTGGTCAATACTTAGTCTTCATTTTGATTTATTACTAAGGTGACAATTTATCCTGCTTTTCCCAGAGTAGTTGTAGTTTATGTCTGTTGTCCTGGCATAATTAATAGCTCCCTTTTTCATTTTCTGAAGTGTCAAAGTTTAAATTGTAAATTTATTTTATTTTATTTTAATTTTTTTTGTGTAAATGTATTTTAAAGAGATTTTTTTGGTAGTTGTATACAGTTGTGTAATCTATTACAACAATTAAAGTATGGAACAGTTCCATAATAATGCTAAGACATTTCTTTGTGCCTTTTGATTCCCTGAGCCCTACAATTTTAATCAGCTGGGCAGATGATTCTGGGGCACAGGTGGCTGTGGGACCACTGTACTGTGTTACAGTACCTGCAAATGTGAGGAACTGAAGTCTCAGGAAGGGTTAAAGTGAGAAGAAGAAGAAAAAAAAGATACTTAAAAGGAAGAATGATTAGCCTAACCGTCTCCAGATAAGCTTTGCTCTACTGGTCCTTATGGAGAGATGGAGTATGGAGGAGAGAACTTTTCAGACCAAACTGAGTTAAAACAAAACAAAACACCAGAATTTCTTCTCCTAACTTGGTTTCTTCCTAAGCCACATAGGGCTGAAGGCTTCTGAGCAAAGTTGGTGTGGATGGCTGGGGAAATTGCTTTGGGATAGAGAAGTAGGGCTACTAGGTACTTTCGGTAAGCTGTTGGAAGCAGCTTTGGAAAGGGGGTAAGACACTGTTGCTGAGTATTCCAAGGAAAGGACCTCTTCCTCCAGGCAGACACCACTTTGTTAAGTGATAAATTTACAGTGTCAACCCTACCTATATAACATCAGCATTTGCTATGACATTCTTCTTTGGTTTGTTTGTTTGTTTATTTATTTATCTATCTATTTTTTTCTTTTCTTTTTTCTTGTTTTTTTTTGTATATTTTCTTCACTTGTTTTCTAGGACATGATATTTTCCTAATTTACCCCCTCTAAACTATCTGGAAAGTAGTAGGTACTCAAAATAATATTTATTCAATGAATAAACTGTATGAATGTAGTCATTTTTGTATTTTAATTCCTGTTGATGATTTTAATTTTTTTAAAAGATTTTATTTATTTATTCATGAGAGACAGAGAGAGAGAGAGAGAGAGAGGCAGAGATACAGACACAGGCAGAGGGAGAAGCAGGCTCCATGCAGGGAGCCCGACGCGGGACTTGATCGTGCGTCTCCAGGATCACGCCCTGGGCTGAAGGCAGTGCTAAACTGCTGAGCCACCTGGGCTGCCCCTAATTTTGTATTTTTTATTTCTAATAACTGCCTTTGTACTGAATTTCCTTTTCTTTTTGTGTGTGTGTGTGTGTGTGTGGACTCCTATTGCTTTAGGAATAAAATATCTTTCTAGGGTTAATAAAGTTTTATTTTTAAGGTTTCTTTGAACTTTTTCTTCTTTTTTTTTTTCTCTTCCTTTTGTTATAGAGATTCTTTTCGGTATATTTGGTGATCATTAGTCATCTCTTCATCTTTAAGAATGAAATGTTGTGAGGTGCCTCAGTTAGTTGAGCATCTGTCTTCATTTTGTGTCATGTCCTGGGATTGAGCCCTGCATGGGGCTCCCTGCTCAGCAGGGCACCTGCTTCTTCTGTCCCTCCCTACTACTGCCCCTCAAATAAATACAAATCTTTTTTTTTTAAAGTGAAATATTTTACTTTCTGCTGCTTCATTATTAGTGGATAGGAATGCAACAGATTTCTGTATGTTGATTTTGTATCCTGCAACTTTATTGAATTCTAGTATTTTGGTGGAGTCTCTAGAGTTTTCTATGGATAGTATTGTGTCATCTGCAAATAGAGTTTTACTTCTTTAGCAATTTGGATGCCTTTTGTCTCTTTATGTTGTCTAACTGCTGTGGCTAGGACTTTCAGTACTACGTTGAACAGAAGTGGTGAGAATGGACATCCTTGTCTTGCTTCTGACCATGGAAAAGCTTTCAGTTTTTCACCATTAAGTATGATGTTGGCTGTGGGTTTTTCAATAAGGCTTTTATTATGTTGAAGTATGTTCTCTCTAGACCTATTTTGCAGAGGGCTTTTATGATGAGAGAAATAGAAAATGATGCAAAGAAATGGAAAGACATTTCATGCTCATGGATATATTTTTCTCATTTTTCTCAGGAGACATACCTGAGGCAAGGGAAATAAAAACAAAAATAAAAATATTAGTACTATATCAAAATAAAAAGCTTCTGCACAGTGAAGAAATAGTCAACAAAACTAAAAGGCAGCCTACTGATGGGAAAGGTATTTGCAAATGATATATCTCATAAGGGATATCCAAAAATACATACAGACCTGATGCAACTCAACATCCAAAAAAACAAATAATCCAGTTAAGAAATGGGTGGAAGACATGAACAGACATTTTTTCAAAGACACACAGGTAGCTAGCAGACACATGAAAAGATACTTTACATCACTTTTGCATCAGGGAAATGCAAATCAAAATTGCAATGAGGTATCACCTCACACATATCAGAATGGCTAAAATCAACAGTACAAGTAACAACAGATGTTGGCAAAGATGTGGAGAAAAAGGAACTCTCTTGCACTGTTGGTGGGAATGCAAACTGATGCATCCACTCTGGAAAACAGTATGGAGGTTCCTCAAAAATTAAAAATGGAATGACCCTTTGATCCAGTAATCACACTACTGGGTATTTGCCAAAATAATACAAAAACACTAACTCAAAGGAATATATTCACCCCTATGTGTTTATTGCAGCATTCTTTAAAATAGCCAAACTATGGAAGCAGCCCAAGTGTCCATTGATAGATGAATGAATAAAGAAGATGCGGTATATATGCACAATGCAATATTATTCAGTCATAAAAAAGAATGATACCTTGCTATTTACAACAACATGGGTAGTGCTAGAGAGTATAATGCTAATAAGCAAGGAGTGCCCGGGTGGTTCAGTTGGTTAAGCATCTGCCTTGGGTTTGGGTCATGATCTCAGGGTCCTGGGATTGAGCCCTATGCTAGACTCCCTGTTCAGTAGGGAGTCTCCTTCTCCCTCCGCCCCTCTTTTCTGCTCATGCATTCATGGTCCCTCTTATGTAAATAAATAGTCTTTAAAAAAAACTTCTAAGTCAAATAAGTCAAAGTCAAATACCGTATGATCTCATTTATATGGGGATTTTAAGAAACAAAACAAATGAACAAAGGAAAAAAGACAAACCATGAAACAGACCTTTAATTATAGGGAACAAATTGATGATTACAAGAGGGGAGTTGGGTGGGGGGATGGAGACTAAAGAGAGTATACATCTCATGCTGAAAAATAACATGATACAAAAATTTTATTTTTTATTTTTTGTTTATTTTTAATTTTTATTTATTTATGATAGTCACAGAGAGAGAGAGAGAGAGAGAGAGGGGCAGAGACATAGGCAGAGGGAGAAGCAGGCTCCATGCACCGGGAGCCTGATGTGGGATTCGATCCTGGGTCTCCAGGATCGCGCCCTGGCCAAAGGCAGGCGCCAAACCGCTGCGCCACCCAGGGATCCCCTGATACAAAAATTTTAAAAAAGAATGAAATGTTCCAAGTTTATTTGGAGGTTCCTGTGTATAACTGGGGCTTTCATAAGGTAGACTCAATTATTTTGTTGGATGACCCAAATGTCATCCAACAAAATACAAAATACAACAAAATGACAGCATCTGAATCCATTTCTGAGAGGAGAATTATCAGATTTCCTGCCTGGGAAGATGGGAACGTGGGCTCATATTGCTCCATGTGTTAACTTCCCTTTTTCCTTTTATTTTCAGTGCATTTCTATGATCTATCTCCAGAACATTCTCTGATTTATCTCCACACAGTAAATCTCTGATTTTCTGCTATGGTAGGAGAGAATAGGTGCCTGCTTTGTGATGAGGAGGAGAGCTGGAGGTCTGATTATATCTTCTAAAGTCTATCCAGTCTTTCTGTTGTTAGTCTTGGTCCTCAGCCCCTCTCTCAGAGGTACTTAAAGCCTTCAGTTCCTCAGTTTGTCTGGCCTCTTTGGGAATGTCTTGCCTCTTAATTGTCTTGTACTTCTGACTTGGGTTTCAGTTTTCACTGAATTGGTGACCGTATGTTGATCAATTATCTTTTTTTTTTTTTTAAGATTTTATTTATTTATTTGACAGAGAAAGAACTCACACAGAAGCAGGGGGAGTGGCAGGGAGAGGGAGAAGCAGGCTCCCCACTGAGCAAGGAGCTCAACGAAGGGATTGATTTTAGGACCCTGGGATCATGACCTGAGCCGAAGGCAGTCTCTTACCTGACTGAGCCACCCAGGTGCCCCAGTCAGTTTTCTGTCTTCTCAAATTTTGGTGTCTCCCAACTGCTTTTTCTCTTCTCCGCTCTTATTTGTTCTTATTCATTTATGCTTTTGCTTTTAAGAAATTAGTATTCCTTTACTGCTATTGTAGTCGAGTTGTGGGAGGGAATATGGATAAATATATGTATGAATTTGTCATTTAGTGGAAGCCCTGAACTATTTTCATTTTCCTTTAGGGGCCAGATACCCTTCCTCTGCTATGTGCCTTTGCATTTGCTATCTCTCCCTGAACCACTGTGCCTCTTCCCCTAACTTAGTCCTACTAACTCTTAACTTCTTATCTCAAAACCATCTGAGTTTTAACCTCTGATCCCCACGTGTCCCCCTTCCATGTGCATACCTTCCCTGAGTAGAAGTGCATTTTTGTTATTTCTCTAGGACAGGAGAGATATAGCCAGCAGGGAAGGAGAATGAGGGTAGCTAGAGCATGATAAAATGTCTGTTCCTGTGTTTCCTTTTAGAAGACAGAAGAGACTTGAGCATGTTTACATTTATGGGAAGTAGCCAAGAGAAGGCTTGGGATTGAAGTTATGAGAGAAAGACAGTCATTGACAGAAAGCAGAAGGGGATGGGATCAGAAACGTAGAAGGATTAGCTTTATTATAGGAGAAGGGAGGAACCTGTCTCCATTGTTATAGGAAAAAAGGATGAGAAGATGGATACAACAACAGGTTCCCTTTGTCAGTTTGGTTGCAGGAAGTCGATGAGCTCATATTTGGTAGCTTCTTTTTTTCTCTGTGAAGAAGACAGTAGTTACCTGTTGAGAGGTGAGAAAAGAAGTGGAGCAGCAAATTATAGGAGAGAGGATTTTAACTGGCATTATTCTGAGAAGGCTCCCTATAGGTAACTATGTATGCCGAATAGCAGCAAAAGTCTCAACCAACAGCTAATAGTACAAAGGGCATCCAGAACTGTAAAGAAGCACCAAAACAGCCTACCATCATGGCCTCCTTTAGCCTGGGTTATGGTGACTTCAGTCCTTGTCTTACAGCTAAGCACAATAACTTGTAATTATAGCCATGGGTTAAATTATGTTTAGTGTATTCTGTTCAAGAAGACAAGGAAGTATGTAGTAATAAGTATGTAATTGGTAGCATGTGTATTGTCCTTTATAGATTGTACTTCACAGTTTGCAAATGCTTTCTTTCGCTTCTTATCTGATTTTATCCTCTCGGCAGTCCCATACGGTAGGAAATACTATCCCCATGTTTGCAGTTGAGAAAAACCAAGGCTTAGTTACAGTTAAGTGGTTTGTCTGAAACAAAATTAGTAAGGGGTAGAATTTAGACCTGATCACATACTCTCTCATAATTGCTCTCCAGAAGGGTTTGTAGTTGTTTAAAGGCATCATTTTCAGTGTTCTGGATATCCATGGAACACCTCATTCTTGTACAGGTAATGAAGTATTACAGGAGGTCAGACATAATTACTACTGTTTTAATTTTGAAGGGATCTAGATTATATATGGAGTGAAACTTCTTTATTCCTTTTGTATAAGTTTAGAGTTTCTAATAGAGTTGAGGAAAAGAAAATTATAAGGGGAAACCATAGTATTTATCATGTTTATCAGATTTTTTTTTTCAAAAACAGACTTTAAAGTTTATATTCTTTCTAATTTGAATTACTTGTTTCCCCCTCAGTCTGTGTTTTTCAGTAATGTCCCAAAACAATTGGGAGAATAAAATTACATTTGACAAATACCATTCTGTATCTAATTTTGTAAAGAGGCACATTTATTACATGTACTTTTCCAAGTTCAGAAGACTTCGAATTTAACACCTCCTACATAATTAGTTGTTGGGATAAATAAAATATTGCTAAATCATAGGCTGGTAAGTTTACAATGCATGTTGATTTAGTAAATACTGTTTCCTTATTTCAGTTTTTTTAAAGTAGTACTTATTCAAGGTCCCAATTCTGAAAAAATTTTACTGACTAATTAAGATATTTTAGAATCCTTTAATAAGTATAAATAGATTTATACAATTGTAAAGTGCAGAATTAGCCTTAAGATATTTATTTCACATACCATTCAGTCTGTTGTCTAATAATTTACTATATAAAAATAAGGGTAACTGAATCAGTATTTCCCAGCAGCATTTTATTAATAGGGATTTTACTAGTTAATAAAAGTACATTGCCCTTGATTTCTTCTTATGAACCATTTAAAAAAATATGCTTTAGTTTTCGACTAATATAAGTTAAATAATAATCCATTGCTGTGAAATGGTGTAGGACCTAGAATGATTAGTTATATTCCCATAGTTTTTGTCGTTTGTGCATGTGAAAATTGCTGTTTACGAAAGATAAAGCTTCCCCCCAAAAAGCTTTGTCAAATTGAAAATTGGGGTCTTTTCACATTGATGTTGATAATATTACAGGATACCTTTCAACTGGAAAAGAATTATTGTGTTGGAAAATTATATGCTGCTGTTACAGTATGTTCCATAATCTTAAAGAAAATCCATGTAATTTGAGGCAGGAGTGTGCAGGGGAGGCTCTTACTCTTAATATTGGAAGGGTATAAAATGCCACTTAATACTTATGTGGGTATTCAGAGGTTCTCTTTTGATTACAAGTGGTTATATATATAGATTAGCATTTAAAAAAAAGATTAGCATTAAGCTAGTTATGTAATACATTTTAGAATCTTGAAAAAGAAGGTAGAAAGGATACCTGTGTCGGAGGAAAATTACCACAATTGAAAAGAAGATAGCTAAGGACAATTCTTGAAACAGGACTTTTGCCTGCATTACAAAGCAAAGTGATCTTGATTATAGGAAAGGTGCTTTGGCAGTAAGAGAAATTTTGTGAAAAATCTGCGGGTTTTGTAAGTAAAAATCAGAAGAGTATAACTTCCAATGAACATCATAATTTTTGCTAATGTGGTTAATTGTCATCTGGGTGTCACACAGATGCAAGATGTTTAACATAGGTATCTCATGGAGACTATTATTTGTAGATGGTAGCAAGGTTCTATCGTATGTCTACTATTATACTTCTTATCTAGTGTGGCATTAATATTGAGCCCTGCAGTGTTTTGTCATGAATAGAAATAATTGTGCATATTTTATGTGCATATTTTATGTGCTTATTTTTCTCTTATCTAGTAATAGATTCAGAAGTAGAATTTAGTGATTCATCAGTTGCATACAATACCCAGTGCTCATTACTTCAAGTGCTCATCTTAATGCCCATCACCCAGTTACCCCATCCCCCCCATCTCCCCTACAGCAATCCTCAGTTTATTTTGTAGAGTTAAGAGAGTTAAGAGTCTCTTAAGGTTTTTCTCCCCATTTTCATTTTATTTTTCCTCCCCTTTGCCTGTGTTCATCTGTATTGTTAAATTCCATGAGTGAAATCATATGGTATTTGTCTTTCTGTAACTTATTTCGCTTAGTGTAATACCCTCTAGTTCCATCCACGTCATTGCAAATGGCCAGATTTCAGTTTTTTGATGGCTAAGTAATATTCCATTGTATATGTCTACCACATCTAGTTTATCTATTCATTTGTTGATGGACATCCTGGCTCCTTCCATATTTTGGCTATTGTGGGCATTGCTGCTATAAACATTGGGGTGCAGATGCCCCTTTGAAACACTATGTAACCTTTAGATAAATTCCTAGTAGAGCAATTGCTGGTTCATAGGGTAGCTCTATTTTTAACTTTTTGAGGAACCTCTATACTTTTTTCCAGAGTGGCTGCACCAGCTTGCATTCCCACCAACAATGTAAGAAGGTTCCCCTTTCTTTGTATCCTCACCAGCATCTGTTGTCTCCTGACTTAATTTAATTGTTTTATTAAGATTTTATTTATTTATTCATGAGAGACAGGGGGGCGGAGCAGAGACACAGGCAGAGGGAGAAGCAGGCTCCATGCTGGGAGCCTGACGTGGGGCTCCATCCCGGGTCTCCAGGTTCACACCCTGGGCTGAAGGTGGCACTAAACTGCTGAGCCACTGGGGCTGCCCTCTTCTGACTTAATTTTAGTCATTCTGATTGGTGTCAGATGGTATCTCATTGTGGTTTTTGTGCATATTTTCTTTAAGAAGGTAGGGGACTGGGTCATATTTCAGAAAAAAATGTATTTTAACAAGTGAATGAAGAATTTAGCGCAGAGTTTCTTTTCAGTTCTGGAGATGCTATTACCCATCATGTAATATTGTACTATTCAGAAAACCTGTGCTTTTCTAAATTAAAAAGAGAAATATCTCAAAGGCAGTTGGTTGATTGTTAGCTAAATTCATCATGTTTTTGCTGTTTTGTTAACTCCTTTATTGTGGATGCTTGAGGTATATAGGGCTGTTATATTCCCATATTGAGTATCTCCCCACTCTTGCCCTTTGTTGAAATTTCCCTCTTCCCTCTATTACTACTTCTCTTCGAACTGTTTCTCACTACTCTTACTGCTCTAAAGAGAGTCATTATTTCTTATGCCTTTTTTTTTCTTTTGGCTGCTGTTTTTCTTTTCCCTGTTTTATTTTTGTGTCTTTTCTTTTGCTATTTTTTTCTCCTGTGTATCTTTGTCATTATTTGGTTTACAAAAGCCATTGTCAACTCATGGAAATGCAACTTTCTTCTGATTTTGAACTTTGGGGGATGATACTACATTCACTTTTTGATTCTTCTGGTTGTTTGTTGATGAGCTTAGAGACATTTTGTAAGAGAAAATTTTTGAGATAGAATATTGCCTTTGTAACAATTAATCCATGAAGTAATGAAGACTAGAACCATTCATTGTATTAGTATTGGGAGTAAAACGGAAGAGAGGGGTAAAAAAGAATATAGAGGCAGATTCAGTCACTGAATATATCAGGAAATGGAGAGTTGAAAATGAATTTGTGATTTTTGAGTTTAATCTTAAGGAGGCAGGTGATTTTCTTAGGTAAGTAAGATAAGGAACAGAAGAAGAGGAAGTTTTCTGGGGGAAAGATGTTTGGTGTTTAAAGAGCAAGTTGAGTGTGATTTGTCAGGGGAAGATTTCCACTTATGAGGCCATGTAAAGATTTCCAGTTGCTAGGTGGGAGTGCAGCTATAACTCAAGAGAGGTCAAGGTGAAAAGGCATACATTAGGCATTGACTCCATAAGATTTACCCTAGGACTGAGGAGGTGGGAATATAGTATGTTTTGGTTTCCCAGAACAGAACCTTAGGGAATGGTTCTTCATGAAGAAACTAAAAAGTGGTGGCTAGAGATAAGAGTAGTCTAACAAGGAGAGTGGAATATTACTACAGTCAAGGAAAAAAGAAGGTGTGGCCAACAGTTGCAGACATCGTTTAGAGTGGCCAAGAAGGCTGCTGGCTGAAACAGAGTCCATTAGATACAGCAGCTGAAAACATTTGGCAACTATGGAGAGCTAAGCAACACAGAATAGCAGCTGAAATTACATAGAATTAGTAGACTGTCTTAGGACCAATCAAATCCCCTTAAAAATCACAACTTGATTAACAGCCTTAACTAAATGTTTTAAAAATTGAAAATTGGATAAATTGGCTCTACTGTTTAAAAGGATACATTATCTGACCCAGTGCATTATTTAATAGAAATGAATGAAAATTACACCAGAAATTTGGTGGAAGATGAAAGATGGCAGTTTGGTGGTGTGGAAACCTGAACTTTTACTGTGCCTTGTTACTAATAAATGACATAGACTTTTCCCCAGTTCCTGGGAATATGAAAATAAGTAATTTAAGAAGCTCATCACTGGGTACGATATGTAAGTGATGAATCACTAAATTCTACTCCTGAAACCAGTATTACACTGTATGTTAACTAACAAGAATTTAAATAAAAACTCATCATGGAATGTGAAAAAACCAAGCTCATAGTCTTAGATACAGATTGATCCTTGCTAGAATTGGGGATGGAGGCTGGATGGAATGAATGAAAGTGGTCAAACAGCCAACTTCTAATTAGAATATAAACCTTGGGGATGTAACGTACAGCATAACGACTATGATTAGCAGTACTATATTGTATACTTGAAAAGTTGCTAAGAGAGTAAATCTTAAAAGTTCTTACCACAAACAAAACAATTCAAACAAAAAACTGTGAGGTGAGGGATGTGTCTAATCTTATTGTGGTAATTATTTCACAATTTATAAATATGTCACATTGGTATTACTCTGCCATTAAAAAGGTGAGATTTTGCCATTTGGAACGATGTGAATGGAGCTAGAGTATCATGCTAAGTGAAATAAGTCAGAGAAACATATATACCATGTGACTACACTCATGTGGAATTCAGGAAACAAAAAAGATAAACATGGGTGGGGGAGGAAAAAAGAGAGGCAAACCAGAAAACAGGCTCTTAACAATAGGGAACAAACTGAGGGTTACTGGAAGGGAGGTGGGTGGGGGGATGGACTAAATGGGTGATGGATGTTAAGGCACTTTTTGTGATGAGTGCTGGGCATGGTATATAAGGGATGAATCACTAAATTCTACACCTGAAACTACTATTACACTGTATGTTAACTAAGTGAAATTTAAATAAAACCTTGAAAAAGAAAAATACATTACATCATCCTTGTGTACTTGAAGGCAGTGCTATGTTAATAACATTTCAAAAGCTGGGAGGAAGGGAAAAAAGAAATTTACCCTCTCTTACCCTTCCTATTTCTGCTAAAATCTTGCACGTCCAAGTAGGGTATGTCTTAAGTCATATTAATTAACTTCATGGGCCAGAGTTTCATTTGTAAAAGAGTTGCTTGTGCTGTTACTTTTTAAAGCCTGCTCTGTGGGGCCCCTGGGTGGCTCACTGGATTAGACGTCCAACTCTTAATGTCTGCTCAGGTGAGATCTAGCCCCATGTTGGGCTCTATGTTGAGTGTGGAGCTTGCTTAAGGTTCTCTCTCTCCTTCTCTGCCCCCTCCCTCTCCTGCTTATGTTTTTTTTTTTTTTTTTTTTTTCCTCTCTCTCTCTCTCAAGCCAGCCAGCCAGCTTAGAATTTGTTTCTTCTGTAGTTCTTTTGTATATCTTCAGGTATCATCTAGTTGACTCCCTGGGTCTGAGAATTTTATCCTAGTTTATCATACTGTAAGTAACTTTCTTGCAGTAATCCCAGATTGTTCTGTTGATTATCCATGCACTCTAGATAGAAAAAAAAATAGTGTTGAGACTGCTGTGAGAATCTGTCTCCAGTTTGTCATGTGTTTAAGATAAATATTCTCTTCACAGGCTTGCCTGAAATTCTATCACTGACAATTCTTTTAAAATTTAATCTCAGTATAAGTGCCTCATAATTTGTTTTTGTAGAAAATGAAAGAAATAAATCTCAAAATAATTTTCTAATTATGATCTGACTTCTGTAGCTGATAGAAAAATCCATGAAGGAGTCATTTAGGGCATTGTTATATTTATCTCATAGCCTAGCTTAAAAAAATCCTAGAATTTCAGAGATTCTGACTAAAAGAATTATAGAAAGTCAGAACATGAAGGGACCTTTGCTACAGAAGACTGTTAGATTGGAGAAATGAGATTATTGACCACAGAAAGGTTGAACAAAGATACATGCTAAATACTCAAAATCAAATAATATGACGTTACAGATCAAAAATTATTTTCAAAACTTGTGTAAAATGATAATGTTAAAGAAAAGTTAAAATGGGGTAAGTAAATATTTTGTTTTAAAATACATTTACATTTAGAATTTCCTGATGATTTGGTGTATATTGTTTTCAGTTATGCCAAGGTAACAAAAAAAAGCAAAAACCCAAAAGACATTTTGCCCAGTGCTTCCCAAAGGAATTAATACCACACATTTGTTAGTGTTGAAATTCACTAGAGTATTGTTGTTCCACTTTTTCTTTTAAAATAGCTAGAACTTTATAATATTCTTAGGATATATTTCTTTTAGGCATTAAAAAATATTGAAGTATAATTTGTATACAGTGAAATGTACCTAGTTTAGTAATGAGTTTTGATGGACTATTCCTGTATAACCACTACCACCATATCAAGATACAGAACATTTTCATCATACCAGAAAGTTCATTTATGTTCCCCCTTCTTCCCTAGGCAACCATGGGTCTACTTTAACTATCACTATAGATTTCTTTTGTCATTATTATAAGCACTAAAAATTTCTTGATGTTTTATTTGGACTTTAATCAACCAAATTAATTATGACTTTTAAAGAGAGATGAATTTATATAACTTTTATCTACTCCTAAAGAGTTAACCTTATTATAGCATATTACATAATATGCTTTCCACAAAAATGCTGTATAAGAAGTCTGGTTAGCACATTTGGGCTATGTTAGAAGTGAGTTGCCTGGGGTTTACATGTTTTACAAATAGTAATTCATCTTGCAAGGTATTCATAAACCATGCCATGTGAGATATGAAACACCTTTAAAATTTGTCTTAAAGTTAATCATGGATTTTAGCTCATTAATCCCCTTTTACTTGTTAAGGTTATTTGTGTTTTGACTAATTTTTCCTTTATTTTCAAATTAATTTATTCTTAATATATAAATGTATGCTTAAATTATTTTCTATGTCACAAAATTAACGCTGTTTTGCCCACGTTATGTTCTAATTAAAGATCAAGTAGATTATTAAACTCAGTAATAGAATATAAAGCCTCTTCTCATACTTTTAGACTTTTTTATTTTTTTATTTTTATTTTTTTAATTTTAGACTTTTTGACATACTGACTGCAAATTGAGCACCATCCTTGGTACAGCATATGGATAAGATTTCTCAGAAAAGACTGTCTTTCCCTAAAGCAGCTTAAACTAAACATTGCCTTTTCACTATTTCAAGTATTCAAAAATACAAAATATAATTCTTACATTCTCAGAAGTTGGTCCAAAAATTTTTTTTTAAAGAATTGTGCTTTTCAAATTAGTTATGTATGGATTCATATCTGTTTATGAGGATTGAAACAATCTGGGTTTGTCTTCAGTTGTTCGTCCCCTCATTC
Source organism: Canis lupus familiaris (assembly GCF_011100685.1). NCBI lineage: Eukaryota > Metazoa > Chordata > Mammalia > Carnivora > Canidae > Canis > Canis lupus. Next base: position 36,434,651 of record NC_049239.1, on the reverse strand, counting down.
AACATTTTTTAGAGTTAGTACCTACTGTATTTCTAGGCATTATTCTAGGTGCTTTGGATATAATAGTTTATTGTTAGGAAGAAGACACATGTTTAAATCCTAGTATCTAGTATAATAAATGCTATGATATATACAAAATATAAATTCTAAAATGTAGTTGTCATAGGGAAGTCTGTTTAGAACAGTGATTCAGAGTCCTGGCTTTGTATCTTTTTGTACTGTCTTCGTTTTTTTTTTTTTTTTTTTAAGGATTTTATTTATTTATTCATGAGAGACACAGAGAGAGGCAGAGACACAGGTAGAGGGAGAAGCAGGCTCCCTGTGGGGTGCCCGATGTGGGGCTCTAGGATCACGCCCTGAGCCAAAGGCAGATGCTCAACTGCTGAGCCACCCAGACATCCTTTTTTTTTTTTTTTAATATTTTAAAATTTTGTTGTTCTGTCTTTGAATCTCACCTTTGTTGTTGATGATCTGTGTGATCCAGGAGGATTAACTTAACCTCCCTCAGCCTAGGTTTCCTTATCTGTGAAAATCAAGCTGAGATTTTTCTGGTTCTTTTTTTTTTATCAAGATTAAATGAAATAATGAGTGTAAAACATCAAGCCAATGTCTTGCATGTCATGGCTTATTTATCATCATCACTAGAAATTATGCCCAAGATGCAATTAGAGCCATATAAAAATATAGCATTATGCTATGCAAATTTAATTATTAGTGTTCAGCTTAGAAAATGTTAAAAAATGTAAAATTATATTTTGGATGTGTGCTTTTTATCAGATATTCATTACTGTATGTGTTACACACACAAATTGCTATATAGAGTTGTAATACTTAAAATTACTGTACTTAATGGAAAATGTAAAGAATTTCAAGACTAGGTTTTTTTTTTCTTTTTAAGATTCATTTATTTTAGAGAGTGAGAGCATGAGTGGTGGATGGGGCAAAGGGAGAGTAAGAGAGAGAGAATCCTGAAGTGGACTCCTGGCTGAACGCAGAGCCCAACATGACTCACGACCCTGAGATCATGACCCAAGCTGAATCAGGTGTCAGACGCCCAACCAACTAAGCAACCGGGTGCCCCTCCAGTGTAGTTTATTTTTATTTTTATTTTTTTATTTTTATTTTTTATTTTTTAAAGATTTTTATTTTTTTATTCATGAGCGACACACACACACACACACAGAGGCAGAGACACAGGCAGAGGGAGAAGCAGGCTCCATGCAGGGAGCTGACGTGGGACTTGATTCCGGGTCTCCAGGATCACGCCCTGGGCTGCAGGCGGCGCTAAACCGCTGAGCCACCGGGGCTGCCCTCCAGTGTAGTTTTGATTAATTTTTTTTAATAATAAATTTATTTTTTATTGGTGTTCAATGATTAAATTTTCACATTGCCTTTGGCCCTCGACACCTATGAAACTCCCCCTCCTCTGTAAGTGTTCTTTAGAGAAATTAGTGCTGTTGCCTGCAAATTGCAGAAATGGGAGAGCAAGGTTTTACTGCAGATTCTGCTTGTTAGATTTTTAAAAAATATTTATTTATTTTAGAGAGGGAGAGAGAATATGAGCAGGGAGTGAGGCAGTGGGAGGGGGATAGAAATCCTCAAGCAGATTCCCTGCTGTGCATCGAGCCCTATGTCGTGCTTAATCCTGCAACCCAAAGCTGACCTGAGCTAAAACCAAGAGTTAGATGCTTAACCTACAGAGCCACCCAGGTGCCCCTTTGCTTGTAGTTTGTGTAAGAGAAGTCCCCCTACTCTGGGTTGCTGTATTGTCAAGAAAGAAGGACAAGGGCCAATAAGTGTGGGAATGTATCCTGCCCACGCTGGACTCAGCCACTCCTCTAATGTACAGAATGGGTCTCCTTTGTACAGGTAGATGTTAGATTCTGTTTCAGCTTTCTTCTATTCCACAACCTGTTCTTTCTTCCTCCAGTCATCCCCTCTCTGATGTGTGTAACCATTCTAACCCAAGTGGGGTCATGAAAATGAAAGTTCATTTTTAGGATACTTTCTAGAATAGGCAAAATACTCTTTTTTTTTTTTTTTTTGAGATTCCATTTATTTATTCATTAGAGACACAGAGAGAGAGAGGCAGACACAAGCAGGCTCCATGTAGTGTTTTTCAGTTGTTTTCAGTGGGAAGTTGGTTTGAATGACTTAGCCCCTACCACCACTAGAAATAAAAAGTCCTGTTCCCCTTCTTCCCATTCTTCTCCATTCAATGTGAGGAAGTCCACTTCTCATTGAGAGTACAACTCAAGATCTCCCTTTCTGAAGTTTTCCCTTATACCTGGTCAAAAAAGTATCCCCTCTGTGTCTCATTGGTATATTGTAATTCTGCTCTCCCACTGACCACATCCTGTTTTTACTGTAATTACTTATGCCTACAGTTGCCTCTCAGCTAGAATTCAAGTCTTTGAAGGCAGGTATCCTGTCTCAGTCATTTTTTGTCCTTGATAGTACCAAGTTCTTGTGCCTTCTATAATAGACTCTCACTGCATGCATTGATTGAGTTGCACTGAATTTTGCTGAAATAGAATAAGAGGGTTAAGAAGGCAGTTGGCTCCTGTTATTCGGGCCTCTCTAGGTGGGTTGCAGGTACTGTCCTCTCTTTCCTGTTATTCCTTACAGGTTCAGTGATGATGTTAGATAGTCCTTGACCCATGTGAACTGAAAGCAGAATAGAGCCACAGCATGTGAATTGATTTCACCTGCCGCAATCGTGGAGCCAATGTTTTGTCTACACCTATCCTCCAAGGCTATCCAGCTGTTACATTTCATTTTTAATAATTCAGCGAAGAGTGTAGAACCTTTTTTTGCTTTAGGTTTTCAATAGTTTGAAGACCTACATTTTTGAGAACTTGAAATAGTGATGCAGAAGAGAATATCGAGACCAGGAGGAATAAATGAATTAGATACGTAAAGGGCAGTATCTGAAAAACAAAACAGGGAATATAAGTTTATAGTTTTTAGTTTACTAAGCAAAGAATACTTAGGAAGGAGAAATTATAGTCATTAAAATTATAGGACTTTAAAAAAGCCTTTTAAAAGGCTCCAGTTACCCATTTTAACATGTCTTTCAGTTTTGACCTGACTGCCTCATAATAATCACCATGACTCTTGCATACTATCTTGTTATTTTAAAATTATCTTAAAATAATATAACAAATTATTCTACAGTTTTAGTTTTGGGCTCCAAGGAAGTCAGTGTTAAAATGAGTTTCAAGTGGTGAAGTACTCAACGAGAACAGTTTATTGGTGCATAATGAAAAAGGCCAAAAAACCTGGTTATTTAATCCTGTTTTGTATGGGCCATGATTCTCCCAGATACATTAAGCAAATTTTAGAAATTACTCTTCTAGTGACTGGTTTACATCTGGAACTCCTTCAAACCCTGATGACTATCTAGAAATCTCTAACTGTGCTCTGAATGCCATCTTCTTGGGGTGTGGTAGGACAGACAGGACAGAGAGAGCTCTCTAAGGGGGATGGGGTGGGGCATAAATTAATTGTAAGATATATATTTATATTATTGTGGATCAATTCTTATTTGCTATAATTATATTCTATAAAGTTGCCACAAACACAGAATCAGCAAACACTGAACCATTGCTTCTAGGGGAATACAGGGTTAGGTTCCTACAAGCCTCCGGTCACATTTTTCATCAAGTGATCAGTACATAGTCTTGTTTTATGTGCACTTCTGTTTAAAGACATTTTAATATATATTGTTAATTCATTGAATTTGAATTCATGGCAGGAAGAACTATAACTCCTGCCTGAAGGAAGAAGCTTATCTAAAATATGAATATTCCTCTGTTAAGCACATCACAGGCTTCTCGTGCTTGGGAACACTAGAGAGCATTCATACTATTCTTGGGGGTCATTTTATTTTTAATATTTTTTGTTTTGTTTTTTATTATTTATTTTCTTAATTGAAGTTCGATTTGCCATCTTGGGGGTCATTTTAAAAGGTAAAATTGACAAAGGGATCCCTGGGTGGCTCAGCGGTTTAGCACCTGCCTTCGGCCCAGGGCATGATCCTGGAGTCCTGGGATCAAGTCCCACATCAGGCTCCCTGCATGGAGCTTGCTTCTCCCTCTGCCTGTGTCTCTGCCTCTCTTTCTCTGTGTGTCTCATGCATAAATAAATAAAATCTTTAAAAAAAAAACAAAAGAAACGGTAAAAATAACAAAAAAGCACAAAAATGCAAAAAAACACAATCTGGCACTGAAGTAGAATGTAAAAAGGGACACTTATTTTCATACATTATGAGAACTGAAACAGTCGGGGACATGCATCTTGAGAGACTGAAGTTTTTCACCACTCTGGCATTTCCATGAATTACTGCGAAAGCATTGCAAGTGTTGATTTGGGGGTTATAAAATAATTTTCACAACTAGGCAAATTTACAGATATGGAATCTATGAATAATGTGGATTAACTGCATTGATATGTATTTATATTTACAGGGCTTGCTCTGGTCCTCTTCTACCACCCGTATTTAAAAACATTTTTAAATTGTATTCAAAATTATGTTTGCTTATACTGTCATTTATTTTTACAAAACAACGTGAGGTATATGGACAGATTTATTCAGGAACCAAGTATTTATTGTCTTTTGTGTGCCAGGTGCTACAAATATAGTTAGTGGTAATATGGACAAAGGTCTTCGCTTTCATTAGTAGCTTATAGTTTAGCAAGTATTCTTTCCATTTTTCAGGTGAGGAGGTTTTATACAGTTGAATGACTTTTCTAAGGTCACATAAAGCTAGAATAAGAACTCGATATTTCCTGTTTTATGATCAATGCTGCTTCAGTTTTCTCTTCCTATTTTGAAGCCTCCCTTTCTATTAGCTTTCTTCACTCATCAGTAGAATGTCTTTCAAAGAAATTCTCCCTTGGCCCTGATTACTCTGGTTGTCACTCCTTACTTCTTTCTTGGCAAACATTACTTGACTGCCATCCATTTCCTTCTCAACCCACTCTCTTTCACCACTGGCATTCTTCTAAATGGCACCTACTTGCCACATTCAGTGCATTAACCATGACATTTGCTACTCTTACATGTCTTCCATCTGCCTTGAAACTCCTTCCTCCCTGTGCGTCTGTGGAGTCCTGATGCTTTGTTGCTCTCTGCTATATTTTATTTTTCAGCATCTTTTCCTCTATCTGATGTAAATGTTACTGACTTTAATCTTTTACTTTCTTCACTTATTACCAAATTAAGAACTCTTTTTTTTAATTTAGTTAGTTTGTTAAGTAATCGCTACATCCTGCATGAGCCTTAAACTTGAACCCCTAAGATCTAGGATAGCATGCTCTTCAGACTGAGCCAGCCAGGCACCCCCTAAAATAGGGACTCTTAATCTGATGTCTGGTGCTTTTGGAGGTCTGTTTATCCCTCAATTGTATGCAAATTGTGTATCTCCCTTACTTTATATTTTTTGTCACATTTTTGAAAGAGTTCCTAACTCAAAGTTGAGAAGGAACTGCTCTTTGTATATCCCTGTAGCTTTATCTGCTTCACAGGTGACTTCCAAATTCCCCAGCTTCCCACCTTTTCCCTTGACTCTTGCCTTCTATTTTCAGCATCTTTAGCATATTTCCTCAGGAGTGAGTGAGTGTAGTACTTTCCTTATTGTCAGTCCTCCTACCTTTCCTCCTTACTCATTCCATCTTACCATCAGTACATAGTCTTGTTTTATGTGTGCTTCTGTTTAAAGACATTTTAATATATATTGTTAATTCACTGAATTTGAATTCAGGGCAGGAAGAACTATAATTCCTGCCTGAAGGAAGAAGCTTATCTAAAATACGGATTTTCCTCTATTAAGCACATCACAGGCTTCTTGTGCTTGGGAATACTAGAGAGCATTCATACTATTCTTGGGGGTCATTTTATTTTATTTTTAATATTTGTTTTTTGTTTTGTTCTTGTTTTTTTATTATTAAATTTTCTTGTCTTTGAAACAAATTATTATCTCTCTATCATGCAAATAATGTGGAGTTTTAAGTAGGGAAAACTCCGTATCTGTTAGTGTACTAAAAGTTCTTTTATGATCTGAACCCAATTCCACCTCTCAGCTTCATCTCTCATTACTTTTCTTCCAATTATTTTTCTCCTTCCCAGTATAACTTAGTATTAACTTAGTATTCTGCTATTCATAACTCTTATGTCCAGTATAACTTAGTATTAACTTAGTATTCTGCTATTCATAACTCTTATGTCCAGCTTAGTCCTTTCCTTTAGTGTATTTGCTGTTTCTCTCTGCCTAGAATGCCTTTCCCTTCTCTCTCCCTTCCACAATTCTTCCCCAGGCCAACTCCTATTCATCCTACAAAACTCAGTCAAGTGTCACTTTAATTAAGAAACCTTCCCTAATTTATTCTAAGTTAACACCTTTTCCATACTGTCATCTTTTCTTAACACTTCATCCTTTCCATTGTATTATAATGAATTGTTTATAGGTCGGCTGTCCCCCACTGGACTTTGAGTCTCTTAAGGGCAGAGATCCCATTGTATTCATCGTTGGATCTTCATCAGCTAGCACAATATCTGACTTGTAGTAAGGTGGTTGGTAAGTATTTTTGCAGTGGATAAACACATTTTTGGGCTACCAGTCTTGCACATGAATTATATTTTCTATTTCTGAATCACAAAATCTTAAAAATGTTAAAACATTTTAAAAATCATGTTTCAGCTGTTCAATTTGCATGAAACAATGACTGAGTTGTTTACTGCTTCTTTAGGCAATATTTTACTAAGCATTAGGTGGCAGTAGTGTGTTGTACTTGACTTTACCTTTGTAATTTTTTTTTTTTTTTTTTTTTAGCATTCATAATCTTAATGTAGTGTCGAAGTGTAAAGGACACAATGGCAGTACTTTTATACCTAACTTTTTGTAACATCATCTTGTTTTCACCTTGTAGGGGGTCCTACAAAAGTGAACAACAAACCTACCTATGTCAGTCAATGTGTCTTTCTCTCTCGCCTACCTAAACTGTATTCAGATTCATTATGAAATTACTACTGCACCGTCTTAACAACACTTCCTCACCAACTGTTTAATGGCTGTTTCATAATAACAGTGATTTGCAATAAGGAAAACCAAAAATTATCTCAGAGGATATGTGTTTTCTCAGCATCCTCAGAAGCTTAGTTTAGGCCTCTGCTTCAAAAAAAGAGTATATTAGGTGCATTGAGCTTAACTACAGTTATTTAAATGCTTTTTTTTTTTTTTTAAAGCCCATGAGTTTCTGTCAGTAACAAAGTCAATTCTCTTGTTTATTGTGTTTTATTTTAGGTGATTTGCCCTCATCACTAGGTAGTTAGAATTGAGAATTGCCATCATCTTTCCAGCCTTTGCCTTTCATCACACCATTAAATTTAGAACAGTTAACATATGAACATGTCAATTCTTTATAGTATACATTTCATTCCCATTGTAGTTTCCTATAGCTTATAAAGTTAAATCAATAGAATTTATATTTTATTTAAGAAAAATCTGTGCACTTTAGGTCAGTGGGAGCACTTCTGCAAACAGAAGAAGTAGATAACTTGTAGAGGAAACCATTTCGGTGTTGACTCAAATAGGAACTACATAAAATAAAAATCCATGAGCTTCTCTCTCATGTTGTCTCTATTTTCTGTCTCAAGGGTAGAGCACCCAAGGGAGTTCACAGCCAATGTACTAGTGTCATTAATGTAGCAGAATGATCAATTAATGAAAGAAGAGCATGAAAGTGTTGACAGAACACAGTACCTGATGGCCACAGAGCAGAGGTCAGAGTTGCTACAGGAGAGGAGCTTTGTAGGATCTATAGCTGTACGTCGCTACCCTTATTTAGCAGAGATGACTTTAGTTTGGTCTAAGTTTCTTAAGTTCTTAATTATACAAAAAAACACGTCTTTCCTGAACCCAGAGGGCAGGTGAAGTTAGCCACTGCTGCTAGTTATCACTGGGGGATTTGGAGGCAGAACGTTTACCTTGGAAGTCTCTGTGTAGCTGACTCATGTGGACCATATCATTGAAAACCTGCCTGATAGGCTTTGGGGGGTGGCAGGTGTCCAGCTTTATGTTTAAATTGAATATAATGTAACCCCTTGCACAAGATTTAAATTGTGTAGAAGTCTTATGTGCAGAGAAACAGCTTTTATCACACTTGGCTATAGTCAACAAAAAAAACAGGCACATGACTAGCCAAAGGAATTGATGGGAGATTATTTTAGAATTAGTGAATCTTGGGCAGCCCGGGTGGCTCAGCGGTTTAGCGCTGCCTTCAGCCCAGGGTGTGATCCTGGAGACCTGGGATCGAGTCTCACATCAGGCTTCCCTGTATGGAGCCTGCTTCTCCCTCTACCTGTGTCTCTGCCTCTCTTTCTCTCTCTCTGTGTCTCTCATGAATAGATAAATAAAATCTTTTTAAAAAAAATAGAGTTAGTAAATCTCCTGGTTCCAAGTATAGTGGAGAGGTCAGTTGGCTTTGAAAAGGTTTTGCATAGATTACCATAATTGTGTTACTCAGCCTCATATTTTACCTCTTTCATTTCATTTCTGTGAATCCCGTTTGTACAGTTGACCTCTTAATTCTTTATTTGAAAACGGCAGCACCTACTCTAAGTATTGCATGGCTTTGTTTTCCTTCAGTGTTTTTCAGTCTCTTGCTGCTTCACTTTGTCCTCAGCCTTCCTTTTCCTCTTATTCTCCTTACTCGTCCTCTCTTCTTCCCCTTCTCCTGTAGTCTCCCCTTCCTTTGCCTTCTCCTTCTCATCTTCCTCCTCCTCCTTGTTCTTTTTTGTCTCTTTTACTTCTTAGAACTTGCAGTCATCTCAGAATCCAGTCTCTTGATACGGTTTCACAGGCAGTCAATATCCTAGTGACATTTAGAAGAAGTTTTAAAGATAACTATGTTCAGAAGACTGAAAAGTCTCTTTAAAAATATGGTGTTGAAATGGCTCTTTGAGGGAATAGAGCAATCATTAGCAATTCTGGTAGACCAAAGAGATGTCTGCTTTTTTATACTGTTCTGTCATTGTGACTGCAGGTAGTCCCACTGAAGCCTTACTCTCAGGCTCTCACTGGGAACCATGGGACTATATTACATGTAGGATTTTATTATAAATAAATTCTGAGGATTAGTCACAAGAATTCCTTATTAAGATCAGTTTTTATGTTATGGGGCCAAATTTAGAGTTCTAGAAGAGCATACTGTTTTTGTCTATATATTTGCTACTCACCAACATTCATAGAGATACTAAGGAAGGCAATTTGACAGGGGTGGGGGGGGCGGAGATTTACCTTTTAAAAAAATTATTTTTTAGTTTAAATTCAGTTTACAAGTATATGGTATAACACCCAGTGCTCCTCACATCATGTGCCTTCCTCAATGACCATCACCCAGTTACCCCATCCCCCACCCCACTTCCTCCAGCAGCCCTCAGTTTAGTTTGTTTCCCTTAGTCAAGAGTCTCTCTTGGTTTGTCTTCCTCTGATTTTTCACCAGTTTCCCCTCCAGGAATGTAATTTTTATAGGTACTTAAAAACTACTTGGAGCACCTGGTGGCTCAGTCAGTTAAGCATCTGACTCTTGATTTTGGCTCATGAGATTTGGTCATGAGATCCAATCCTGCTTTGGGCTCTGCACTGGGCATGGAACCTGCTTAAAATTCTCTCTCCTTTTCCTCTGCTCCTTCCCCCTCTAAAAAAAAGAAAAACAAAAAAAATCAACCTGTTTTCTTTTTAATTAATTACTGTATGTATATAAGTGTGTGTGTGTGTGTGTGTGTGCATATGTGTACCTACGTATCATTCTTGTTCAAAATAGCCAGATGCACAGAAACAGAAAGTAGATTAGTGGTTGCTAGGGACTTGGAGGGAAAGGGAAGTAGAGAAGGACTCCTAACAGATGCAGGGTTTCTTTGTAGAGTGATGAAAATGTCCTGAAATTACATTGTGGTGATAGTTGTACAACTCTGTGAATATTAAAAACTAATGCACACTTTTAAAAGGGTGAATCCTATGGTATGTGAATTATATTTCAATAAAGCTGTTATTTGTTAAATAAAGGTCAGGGTCATAACCTATAAGGTTTGATGGACTGGGAGAAAATAAAAAGTACAAGTCTGTCTCTGAAAAACTAATAATTTTTGAAGGAGAATGGCAGTATTAACTTTGTGTCTTAATAATTTCACATTAGGGGCACCTGGGTGTCTGCCTTTGGCTCAAGTTGTAATCCCGAGGTTCTGGGATCGAGTCCCACATCAGGCTCCCTAAAGGGAGCCTACTTTTCCCTCTGCCTGTGTCTCTGCCTCTTTCTCTGTGTCTCTCATGAATAAATAAATAAAATCTTTAAAAAATAATAATAATTTCATTTTAAAGGATTATAATAATAGGGGCCCTACTGTGTAGGATCAGTTGTGATCTAGTCACACTAATTCTTGTTATCTGACCCTTAAAACCCTGTTTTAACTTACTATTCACTCAAATAACATTACTTGATATTTTGTCTTTTAGGTTCTTCAAATATAGAATAGTTTTATTTTAGAGTTCTGCTAATTATAAGCTATTAAACATGGTACAAACATGTACAAACATGAGTAATTCATGTTTAAATTGGAAGTGTGTACAAGTCTTGATCTCAAGGTCATGAGTTCAAGCTCTATATGGGGTGTAGAGATTACTAAAAAAATAAATAAACTTAAAAAAAAACAGGTGTAGAAGGATGAACTTTTGGGAAGGTAGAGAAAACAATGAACTGTGGAAAATCTATTGGGAAAAGGGCTGCTCTTGTCCTTCTTTAAAAAAAAATAATCTTAGGAATTTTTGGTTTTCCAAAATGGTAAAAGATTAAGTCTTGATATGAGTAATTGTACCATCTCTTCTGATTGATGCCCCAAGGACATCGTCCTCTCCCTCATCATATATTTGTCTTACTGGTTTTTTTAAAGATTTAATTTATTTATTGATGAGAGGCAGAGACATAAGCAGAGGGAGAAGCAGGCTCCCTATGGGGAGCCCAATGTAGGACTCTTATCCCAGTACTCCAGGATCACTACCTGAGCCAAAGGCAGATGCTTAACTGCTGAGCCACCCTGGGGCCTCCCTCATTGTATATTTGGAAGAATGATAACCATTGGCAATTATAGCAAGCAGGACCAAGGAGAAGTATGGTAGGAAGATGTTCCTACACCCAAAGAATTATTTCTTCCTTTCCCAGGTAAATCCTTGTATAGAAGGCTGTTGTAGAAGTTTGTCATATTGTAAATTGTTCTGCCTCAGCCCTGGTTTCTTACAAGTTGGTTAAGAGACCCTGTTGCCTTCATCCTTTCCTTCTATAAACCTCAGGGGCCCAACTGGTCCATGGCCTCTCTCCTTCCATGCTTGATTCTTGTTTTCTGGTGCGTAGTGGCAGTACTACCAACCATAGCAGAAATTCTGGCCTCCTACCACTCAAATCCGGAAGGAAAGGAAATTCTCAGAAATGGCTCTGGCCTCAGCTGACCAGGACTCAACCAGAGCATTTCAGCTTGGGACTGTTACAGCACAGAACTCTTGGGATCTGGGACATACATTAGAGGAGTTTTGTGGGGAGACTGGAGAAGAGAAGAACATGAGAGGCTGTTTTGTGACAGAAGTAGATGGGGCTGCCTGACTGGCTCAGTTATTGATCTTTGGGTTGCGAGTTCGAGCCCCACATTGGTGCTAGAGATAATAGACAAAAGTTAAAAAAAAAAAGAGAGAGAGAAAAGGCAGTGGTTGGGAGAGGTTTAGGGGATCCCTGGGTGGCTCAGCGGTTTGGCGTCTGCCTTTGGCCCAGGGCGTGATCCTGGAGTCCTGGGATCGAGTTCTGTGTTGGGCTCCCTGCATAGAGCCTACTTCTCCCTCTGCCTCTGTCTCTGCCTTTCTCTCTCTCTCATGAATAAATAAAATAAAATCTTAAAAAAAAAAAAAAGGAAGTGTTGGGGAGGGTTCCTGTGACTGCCATAGTGTTTAGGAAATAAGAGCAAAGAAGTACAGTTATTTGGAATTAACTTCTAGTGGCTGAACAGTTTCTCTCTTTGTCTTCTTTTGGAAGGAGGGAAAATTAGGAATGTGATAAACACTTTTGAGAATATCCTTGGTTTTTATAAAATTATCAAAGATTAAGAAACTACTAATTTTCATGAACTGTTTTAATAGAGACTAGGTTTAATACTTTGGTAAATTAAAAGTAGTTCTTCATTAGTGAAAACATTGGACAGTGGTATTCTTGCTGTCAGATATTATTGTGGTCAGATTTACTAATGACCTCTTACATAATTCCCTTAACCTTGACCTTTTCAATTTTCTTTCACAGCCAGTGTCTGAAGAAATGAGTTTTTACTATTTTTAGAGGTGATGAGTGCCTCAAACTGTAGTGAGGACTGAACTCACGAAAACAAGAAGACTAAAAGTGATCCACAATAAGCTTTTATTCAATGTTTCTATGTGTGTTGTAGTTTGAAGTTCCTTAATGATATTCTTCATTATAGTCTGTTTGGAATGTGTATCCACTGTGATGTCATGGAAATTCGACGTTGGGCCTGTTAGGGCTTGGAAAGACAATACTCGAACTGTCCCATTAATCATTGGCAGAAAAAGCCCAAAACTCAGTGCCATCTAGCTCTCTTTTAGAAGTGATAGTGATAAGATCTTCTGGTGTTATGATACTCTCTTTTTGGTAGCACAGAATTTGTATAGGATACATGAACACTTGTGAAAACTGAGTGGAGATAGAGAAAAGGAAATTAAGGACTTTTTTTTTTATTTTTCTAAAGATTCAACCTTTTCCATATTCACACATCCCACAGTTACACATCCATTCTTTTTTTCAAGTGTACTCTTGAATTCATTCCTCTTAGTAAGTATGTATGTAGTCTGTATCTCATTCTTCAGTTTGGAAAATATTTGAAGAAGACCATTGGGCTGAAGCGTATCCCTGAATCATACATGTTCATGCATCAGCTGAATAGAATGACAAAGTTAATAGTTGTTTGCTAGGAAAGATAGAAAAATGCAAAACCCAGATTAAACCTAAAATTTACTCCTGCTATCCAGTGCTGACTAAAATCAGGAAGTTTCAGATTTTGTACTTTTGGGGGAAGTTACATGTACAACTTAAATAAACAAGTATTTATGGAGGATATTTGTGCAGAGGGGCATTGTGCTAATCTCTGGAGAGATACAGATATAGTTAATACATAGTATTTGTATTGGGTATTTTAGGGGAGGGCTGAGTCCACAAGTAACTATAAATTCCTTGAAAATTAGGAATACTGAAGGATTTCAAAAGAACACACACAGACACACATATCATCCCTTCTGAGTAGGGATATTAAACATGGCTTCATAGAAGAGATGCATTTGAACTGGTCTGGTAGAGGATGTTTCAGTGGAGAGAATAGCATAAATAAGGCATGAAAACATAGGAATGCTTATTTATGGGTTGATATCTGAAGGACTGGTCTGGAATGACTAGACATAAATGCTGTATCTATGATACTTATAATAGAGCTGGAATGGTAGCTTGGAGTTTTTTTTTTTTTGGAGAACTTCACCTCTAAGGGTAAAGAATAGGACTGTAATCCCTTGTACAGTAGATTACCTATTAAAATTTTTGAGCTGGGGAATGACATGGTCAGAGTTTTAAGGCAAGGCACGTGAACTTGGAATCAGGTGCGTGGCCTCGAGAGCTATTAGAAGGTGAATGCTAGAGAACAGGTAAGAGCTACTTTTCATTTGAACTAGGTTTGGCATTGGGAATAGAAAGGACATCGTGTAGACAGAATCTGTCCAATTTCGTGGTTTATGGGATGAGGGTAAGGAAAGTTACCCTGATAATTGTAGCCTGGAATATTAGAAAATGTATTTATTATTCTCTTTACTCATTCAGCTTTTATTGAGCATAGTGGTGATTTTAGCAGAATAAAGAATTCAACAGGAGGTGGAACTAATTTTAGAGTCCAGATAATCAGTTGGATTTGGACATGAACTAAGTGGTACTGGTAAGATAGCGTTTAGGAGGTATTTTGAAATTTGGTTCGGGAATTCAAGAACATTTGAAGCTAGAAATGGAGAACTAGCATCCTATTAATGGTATTAAACTCATCTATTACACAGAGGAAAACCAAAGTCCTGTGTCCACAGAGGAAAACCAAAGTCCTGTGTCCTCAGGGTCCACTTTGATCAAATAATGTCAGTATGACAATTTGGGAATTTTTGTTTAATTCAATTTGCTCAAAATCCTTTCCATAGTTGATTTTTACTTCCTTTTTGCCATCAATATTTTAGAAATCAAAACAGCCTAATCACAAATGTGTAATAAAGGATTAATGTATGATTCCCCAACTTTTTATTCAATCTTAGATATAAGTAGCAAGCTATTAGTGAAATAAAGCGATGTATCTTTTAAAAAAGGAATGTAAGAAAGGCATTAAAACAGGTGGACCTCTTTTTAGGTGACCTGAATTAATTTCTTGTTGTATGGTAGGCAGTTTATCATAAAACTGCCTTATGTACTTTCTTTAAAGAAATAGTTTCATTTCAAATTTACATGTTGCTTAGCTATTAGAAAAGGTTATTTGGAGTTAATGAATATATGAATTTGCACTAAAATCTTTTAGAAGTTGCTAGAATTTTTTGTTTTTGTTTTTTTAAAGATTTTTTATTTTATTTATTCATGAGAGACACAGAGAGAGATAAAGAGAAGCAGAGACACAGGCAGAGGGAGAAGCAGGCTCCATGCAGGAAGCCCGACGTGGGACTTGATCCCGGGTCTCCAGGATCATGCCCTGGGCTGCAGGCGGCGCTAAACCGCTGCGCCACCGGGGCTGCCCAGAGGTTGCTAGAATTTTTGCAGTGTATTGTATTATGTTCTTCTCACAACTTATACATACTTCAACTTTTGTCCCTTCCAGTAGGTAAACACTTGTCTCTGTATTTAGCCTATCAGTGGACATTATTGTAGCATTCGGTAGCTGAAGCCTGATATAAATTGTATCCTCCTCTAAAAAAAAAAAAAAAAAAAAAAAAAAAATCAACAGGTTAAAATACCACTGGCATATTGTTCAGATTTCATCAGGTTCTTCATCATCGGTGTTGGCATTTGTGCAAACAATGAAATAAAGGGGCTGGCATTTATGATTAGTGAACAAAAGGTATCAAATATCAAAAAATTTATGACTTAGAATACTTTATGTAATTTTCATGGTGGTGGTCTAGGTTAACAATCGAAGAGTGTCACTCATTGAGCATTTTTTTTCTTTTTTGTGTGTGTGGATACACACTTGGAAGGACGCATCTGTCAAGGAGAAATATTTATGAAGCACTAATTTTCTGACTTGCACTTAATTCTATGTTTTAAGCAGTAGAGGCCAACGTTGTGCTTCTCAGACTTTAGCATGCATAATAATTGCCTGAAGAGTTTGTTTAAACACAGATTCTGCCCCTACTTCCTACCCCCACCTCCCACCCCCTAGATTTGGGATGGGGCCATCTTCTAATGAGCTCTCAGATATTGCTGATGTTGCAGATCTGAGGACCACATTTTGAGTTGCTCTGGGCTGACACATTGTGACAGTCACCCCAGAATTAGTAATTTAGAAGCACTTGGAATTCTTACATGGAGAAAATCTGAAATAAAATGTTCCATATTGGACAACCCTTTGCCATAGAATCTCAGAATTAAGAGCCCATAATGAAAGCATTAGTTATCAATTACATAATTAGTTAGGATATAAGTAACATATATTAATCCTGATAAAATATTACATATTTTTTGTATATCTTGTAGTTGCATGAATGATCTTATATTTTCAGATCAAGACAGTTTCTAATCTTTTGTTTGTGTTTATTTTTCTCATCCTCAGTTAGTGACATGGGGATTTAAAGAACATAGGTCTGTGTAATATAATAGATATCCCCCAAATGTAAATGAAGTCATTTGAGAATAGTACAATAGCAGTTTGCTAAAACTTTGGAGACAGCCACGTCTGTAATGTAATAAAGAATCACAGAGAGACAATGCTCGATATTTTTAGTATTGTGACATATTTATGATATTTTAATTTTGAATGTACTTAGTCCACTGCTCAGCAATACTTAACTTTTTAAAATGTTTTAAAGTGCTTGAAGGTTGGCATATGGGACTTGAAAGTAATAAAACTATATTTTTATAAAGTCTATAATTTAATATAATAGCTTTTCACTGATTTGTATTAGTCTTTGAGTTTTCTGTGTTTTGATTGTATTTATCTGTTTTAATATTGGAAGAAATTTCTAATTTTTTTTCTTTATGGGTTAGGAAGATTTTCTAAATCTCTTTTAATAATTTTAGGCATGTCTAAAGATTTTTTTAAAAATATTTTATTTATTTAAGAGCAAAAGAGAGCAGGGGCAGAGGGAGAGAAAGAAGGCAGACTCTCCACTGAGCAGGGAGCCTAATGGGGGACTCAGTCTCAGGACCCTGGGATCATGACCTGAGCCGAGGCAGATGCTTAACTGGCTGAGCCACCCAGGCACCCTTAAAGATGTTTTTCTAATGAGATGTGGTCAATATATAGTGAAAATGCACAGCTCTTAATGTTCATTTGGGTGAGATTTGATACCATATAACCACCATCCCAAACAAAATATAGAATGTTTCCATTCCTCCAGAAAATTTCCTGTGCCCCTCTGCAGTTAAATTCCACCCCCTATTCTCATCTGGAAACCAACTTTAAATTTCTATCACTATAGATTAGTTTTGTCTGAATTTGAATTTCATATCAACGTAATTATATAGTATGTACTCTTTCGTTGTTGCCCAACATAATGTCGATATTCATATATTTTATTAAGTATATCATTTTTTTCTTTTTTACTGTTGAATAATATTACTTTATATATGGACATATTACTACTAATCCATTCTCCCGTTCATAAACTTTATGTTCTAGTTTTTGGCTATTGTGAATAAGGTGGTGAGTATCTTTGTTTAATAAGTCTTTAGTGAACATTTGTTTTTATGTTTCATTTCTTTTAAGTAAATATTCAAGAGTAAATATCCAAAATTATTTGACCACAGAATAGGTATATTTGTCTTTGTCAGAAATTATCAGTTTCATCCTAGCACCATATGAAAGTTCTAGTTATTCTTTATCTTCACCAACATTTAGTGTTATCATTCTTTTTTGTTTTAGCCATTCTATTAGGTGTTTAGTAGTATTTCATAATTTTTATCTACATTTTCCTGATAACTAATGAAAAAGTTTGAGCACAAGTTCATGTGCACATAGTCTGTTCATCTATCTTCTTTTGACAAAGTCTCTTGTTTTTCCTCCTTGATTTTTTATTAGTATGTTTTTTTATCATTGATTTATAAGATTTTGTTATTGTTGAATATTCTATATGCAAATCTTGTGTTAGATATATATTTAATCACTTTTTTTTTAACCAATCTGCAGCTTGTCTATTTTCTTAATTGGTGTTCTTTGCTGAGCAGAAAATTTTAAAATTTTGATGTTCATTTTATCCATTTTTTTATCATTAGTGTTTGTGCTTTTTATTTTCTGTCAAAGCAGTCTGCCCACCCGAAGGGGCAAAGATATTCTCATGTATTTCCTTCTAGAAGCTATGTGAAACATTTATGTTTATGACTCATTCATTTTGCATTAATTCTGGTATATGAAATGAGGTAGGTAGGGGTTGAGGTTAATTTTTTCCAGATGGCATCCAGTTGTTTCAATTCAGTTTATGAAATTGCTTTGGCACCTTTGTTGAAAATCCGTTTCTTCTAGACTCTTTATTCTGTTCTAGTGATTTATTTGGATATATTTACACCAGTACTACAGTCTTGATTACTGTAGCTTTATAACAAATCTGTAAAGCAGGTAATGTAAGTTCTTCAGCTTTGTTCTATTTCAAGATTCTTTGCCTGTTCTAGATCCTTTGTATTTCCATATATACCACAAATGTATTTACACAGTGTTTGATTTCTTGTAGCTGCCCAAACAAGTTACTACAAACTTGGTGGCTTAAAACAACAGAAATGTATTCTTTCATAATTCTGGGGAGTCTAGAAATCCAAAATCTGTATAACTGGGCCAAAGTCAAGGCTCTAGGAGAGAGTCCATTTCTTGTCTCTTCTAGCTGCGACTGGCTGCCAGCATTCCTTGGCTTCTGGCCTCATCATTCCCAATCTTTAATGCCATTATTTCAAATCCCTCTCTGTGTCTCTGAATGGTCTTCATATCATCTTCTCCTCTGTGTGTCAAATTTCCTTCTGTCTCTTTCTTATAGGAATACTTGGATTATATTTAGGGCCCACTTTGGTAATTCAGAATAATCTCCATTTAAAGATCTTCAAGTTACATCTTCGAAGATCTTTTTCCTAATAAAGTAACATTGTACGAGTACCAGGGATTAGGACCTGATATCTTAGGTTATCAGCCTATGACAGAATGTGTTTTCTTTTAGACCTCATTTCATTCTGGAGCTTGCTGTCAAAACGGATTGGATTGAGGCTTTTAGCACCCTAAATGACATATTTATTTACTTGCTAATAATTGCAATTTTTAATTGGACTGTGCATCATGGAATGAAATTCATTGCATTCTAATAGCACAACAGATTAGGCCTCAGATGGTGAGTTGCTTATTTAAAATAGCAGTCAGGAAAATACCAAGTTAGTAAGGAAATTGAATTATGCTTTGACTATCGTAGAGTTGATACATGACTCAATAAAATTTAGTGATAGCTTTTAGTTTTGGGTGGCCACAAACTAATTCTTGATTTTGTAGGGCTTTCCCGGTGAGGCTTGTTACCCAAATCTTCTTCATGCAGTGTTAGAAAAATGGGTCAGCTGGAGAACTTTACATAGCAAACTCTGATTTGGTTTGGGGATATTACTTAAATAGTCCAACTGTAGGGACTGCCTAGACTTCAGTATGGGAATCACTTTTTATGAGCATCATTTGATAAATCATAGCCATAAAAAGATGAAACTGTAAAGCCTTAGTTTCCCTTTCTTTTCTTGTCATTATATTAATTAGCTTAAATATTTAAATGTTGATAACCCTTAGATTTGGCATAGGAAGAGAAATAGTTTGCCAAAAGGAAAATGGAAGCCTAATTCTCTTTGTTTGCCCTATAATCTTTCTCTCAGCATGCATGATGTTCTTCTGTGCAACCAGATAACACAATAGCTTTGCTTTGCTAGTAAGGATCATCAGCAGTGTGAAAAGTTCAGCATGAAAACAAACTCACTGTCAGAACCAGTAGTCTACATTATGAATAAAAATTTACATACTTTCTGAATTCTAGATTGAGGATTGAAGTCACTTTACTTCATGTTCCTTCCCACAATTCACTGAATGACTTTGGACTTAATAACTTGTATAATACATGACATTGTACCTGTAAATTTTTCTTTTTTTTTTTTTTTTTTAAGATTTTATTTATTTGTTCATGAGAGATGCAGAGAAAGAGAGAGGCAGGCTCCATGCAGGGAGCCTGAAATGGGACTCGATCCTGGGTCTTCAGGATCACACTCTGGGCTGAAGGCAGCGCTAAACCACTGAGCCACCTGGCCTGCCCTGCACCTGTAAATGTTTCATGTTCTTTCAATGTCTTTTAATGAAAGAATTTAAGTGATTATGCCATTATTAGTTGATGAGTATGTGAGCTAACCATACTAATGTCATGAAATATAAAAATGGTGGGGTTTTTTTTCCCTGTTTTATTATAAAAACTTTGAAGAAAAAGAACAAGGACTAAAGGGAGAAAACTAGTCTACTAAGTTCAAAGGAAATTCCTAAGATATATATTTTTTAAGATTTTATTTATTTGAGAGAGAGCGAGCATGAGTAGGGGGAGAAGCAGAGGGAGAGGAGAAGCAGACTCCCTGCTGAGCAGGGAGCCCTACTTGGGCTCCATCTTAGGACCCTGGGATCATGATCTGAGCCAAAGGCAGATGCTTAACCAACTGAGCCACCCTGGTGCCCCTTAAAGTAACTTTTAAAATTAAGATATGTTCTTTAATATATTTTATAAAGCATTCAGAATAATTACTGGTAGCAAATTCTAGTTGAATAGTATCAAGTAGTTCCTTGTTAACTTGAGTGAAAACATGACATATTTGAATATCTGCTATTGTGATAGCCCCACATCATTTAAGTGAAATGTCTCTACATTTAGATAACCTTTCCTCACTTATTTGTTGAAAGACTCGGCAATGCAAATAGAATATTCTTTCAGAACTGATAAATAAAGAGAAGGAAGAACCATGGAGAATATAGAGGAAAAAGGAGATAATATAAGTGAGGTGTCTAATAAACCACATTCACATTTGAGAATTGATGAATTGGTATAAAGTGTTTTTGTTTTGACCAAATACTTTTAAAAATTACTGCACATTGAAAACATTTTAAAAATGTCTTAGATTTGGAAAACATAAGTGAAAGATTTACAATGAATTAACTTACATCCAAATGTTGTGTTGAGTTCTTTAAAGTTTCTTACTAGAGCACTTGGATAGCTCAGTTGGTTGAGTGTCTGCTCTTGGTTTTGGCTCAGGTCATGATCTCAGGGTCCTGAGATTGAGCCCCATGGTTGTTCCATGTGGGATGGGAAGTCTGCTTGAGATTCTGTCTCTTCCTCTGCCCTCCCCCCTCACCCATGCTCTCCCTTTGTCTCTGAAATAAATAAAACTTTAAAACAAAAAAAGTTGTTTCTTACCAATCTGCTGTAGAATAACCATTTTTCAATAAAAGTTTATGTCTGGGAATTTGTAACTTTAAAATCTTCAGGGCTGAGCTGGAAGATGAAAGGTATTTATTTTCAAGTATGATTGTATAATCTGATTTTGTGAGAAAAAGCTAGTAGTTCATTTGTGATGGTATTTACAGCCACACATCTTATATAAGGAAAGCTTCATACTCTACAGAGTTTGTGCCCTTTCTTTGTCATGTCCTGCTTATCTGCACGTACCTATTTCTGTTTGTGTTAGTCATCCTCTCTAGGTAAATTGTCCATGAGACCAGTGATTCTATCAGCAAATTATCCAGAAAATGCTGTCTTTGCATGTTGTGACAGATCATGTCACTGGTGGATTTATAGCTACTCCAATGGTCTCATTAACCTGGCAGTTGTCTCCTGTGCCCAACACTGTTGTCTTGTTGCCTTGGCATCTTAGTTTTCATCTGCTCATTACCTTCTTTTCTTTTCTTTTCTTTTCTTTTCTTTTCTTTTCTTTTCTTTTCTTTCTTTTCTTTTCTTCTTTCTTTTCTTTTCTTTCTTTCTTCTTCTTTTCTTTTCTTTCTTTTTCTTTTCTTCTTTCTTTTCTTTTCTTCTTTTTTTTCCCTTCCTTCCTTCCTTTCCTTCCTTCCTTCCTTCCTTCCTTCCTTCCTTCCTTCCTTCCTTCCTTCCTTCCTTCCTTTTTTTTTTTTTTTAAGACTTTATTTATTTATCCATGAGAGACAGAGAGAGAGAGAGGCAGAGACACAGGCAGAGGGCGAAGGCAGGCTCCATGCAGGGAGCCTGATGTGGGACCTGATCCTGGGTCTCCAGGATCACACCCTGGGCCGAAGGTGGCACCAAACCGCTGAGCCACCCTGGCTGCCCTCATTACCTTATTTCTTAACTAAAACTTAGATTTACGAGTGTTGGTTGTTTGTTTTTTACCTACCTCCATCAACCCTCTCTATTCACCATCCCCTTTATTTTTGATTGGCAGTATCATCCAGATAAACAAAGTGCAGATGTGCCAGCAGGAACAATGGAGGAATGTATACAGAAGTTCATCGAAATTGATCAGGCATGGAAAATTCTAGGGAATGAAGAGACAAAAAAAGAGTATGACCTGCAGCGGCATGGTGGGTACTTGTGGTGAGGAGCCACAGCACACTGGCAACTCTTTGAAGCTTTCCTGGGGAGCATATTCCAGCATTTGTACCAAGTTATTATTGCCTTCCTTACTCCTCCCTTCCATCACTGTTTTTAATTATGTCCTACTCTTAGTAGTGATTATTGTGTGTCCACTGAGAAGTTAACAAAACTAGTAGGATGTGGCTTCTTAAGGAAGCCCTGAAAACTACTTTTTCTAACTAATGAAAAATGTTTAATTACACATTTCTAATGTGTTTAATAACTTATTTTTTAATTTAATTATGTGCTGATTAAAATTTTAATTGTAGTACTTTTAACAATGTGTACTATATAAATGGCAGTCAAAAGAAGGGTTCTCTATGGGATAACATCAGAAAGCACTCTGCTGTCTTTGCACTTGTTTTAGGCTAGGTTTCATGATTGTCTCCTGAATACAGTATTCTTTAGAAGATTGCTATAAATGGTATTTTAGGAATGCACCTTTCCTAAGCAGTTTTAAAAGTCATTTCTTTTATGCATTTTAGAAAATAGCTTCTTAAAACAGTGACAAGCTCTGGTGAGAAAGAAAGGGAGAAATGTAGGTCAGGTTTGTCACACATAGACTGCAGTTACACGAAGTGATAGGCTGTCTTTCAGCACTGGCCTTGGGATAGGAGTCCCTTAGTCTTGTATGTGAACCTTCAATGTGCACCCTGCATGCTAATGGGGGGAGTCAATAATCAGTTACAGCCTGTGGGGAAAACACTCAATTGCACTCTGCAGTAGCACACCAGGTTCAACATTGACTCAAATGTGTTGATAAAAGCTCACTATCTCTGTAGTTGATTATTGAATCCCCTCCCGCGCTCTACACTGGCACATCATCAAACCTAACAAAATGATTTTAAGGTTCCTACTACTAAGGTTATGAAAATTTTATTTGAGAAACAAGGCTTACTTCTAAAGCACAGCATTGTAGGATAAAACCAATGATATATATGGAATTTCCATATTTTCAGAGGGGACTATACTGGTGGTATTACAGGCAGTATGTGATACCTTTGTGTATAAAGATTTCGTGAGCTATTTGTTTATACAATGGAGAACTTAATAGTGACTTTCATCATACTAATCAGCTCTAAGGCCATTCTAGTTTTTTTTAAGACTGATGAACTTTTTAAAAATATTAAACTGATGAGTGTAAATTCACTTTGCGGTGAATTTAGTTAATCTTCAAATATGGCTTGAATATTGGGTCTTACCTGTTTGGTGCATATATAAGTATCCTGCAAATTTATTATTTCTTTTGTAAATCTGTTTTATTTATTTATTTTTATTTATTTTATTTTATTTTTTAAAGATTTTATTTATTCATGAGAGAGACAGAGACAGAGAGAGAGATGGGGGGGGGGGCAGAGACACAGGTGGAGGGAGAAGCAGGCTCCATGCAGAGAGCCCGACATGGGACTCTCTCCTGGGCCTCCAGGATCAGGCCCTGGACCGAAGGTGGTGCTAAACCACTGAGCCACCTGGGCCACTCTGTAAATCTGTTTTACTTCTGGCAAAAGAATGTAGAAGTGGTTCCATTTGAGGATGAATTCTATTTATAGGTCGTTCTTTTTAACCTTGATTCTCGTGATAGGATTTCTATGGAAGTACTGAAACTAATATACACGAATGTGTCGTGTGTGAGAAGTTACCTATGTGTTTTTGCACATCTTTAGTTACTTTGTGGGTGCGTTTGCCGAAGATAAGGATAATCCACAAACCTGTACTCAGCGGGTGTAGGGGTATGTACTTGCCCTGTTGCTCTGCATTTTTGCCATTCCACATCCTGTGTACTATTAAGAATCTGTCAGTAAAACTGACTAGAAGCCCACTATCTAAAGAGAAAGAAATAGGGAGAGATCAGGAATAAAAAAACTAATCTCTCTTCCTAGGGAATAGGATGTTGGTAGATGAGAAATGGAGAGAAACAGGAAACGGTTAAAAGTGAGCAGTACAGTTGGACAAAGCAAAGTTTCAAAAATGTCGTAAGAACAAATAATATCTTCTCATTGCCTTTGAGAAGTCCTTGGAAATTTAGATTTCTTTTGAGCTTTGAGTCCTTGGTTTTAAGGTTTTAATGGAGGTAACTGCAGCCTACTGGATCATAGGGGACTCTTGTAGGTCATTGATGAGGCCACAACAACATTTAGACAAACTGAATATAGTGAGAGTTGGGCCTGATTCATGATCTGGATAGATCTTCTGCTTGGAATTTAATGTTCGGTTTGCTCTACAAGTTTTTCAAGTAGGTTCTAGGAGGACAGTAGAAATACAGCTTTTCATGACTTTTCAATATGTCAGATCCAAGTACTAGGTATTTCCTTTATTACCAGCAACTCCAAATGGTGAGAATGCTTTACTTCCATTTTAAATTGAGATTGGATTGCTGTTTAGATAAGAACTGTAGAAGTCCAAAAAAAAAAAGAACTGTAGAAGTCTCTTATCCAAAAATAACTGGCTGTTTTTAAGCCTTTCATACTAGAGCTATTTTTAAAAATCTCATAATAAACCTAGTTTCATACTGTCATTTCTTTTGAATGCTGACATTAATTTTTCCTTCTTGACCCATCTTCAGTAATTGGCTCCTTAAAAGAAGGAAATGAACTTGAACTTCTAACGGTGAGGATTTAGATTTGATAGAAGGAAAACCTTTGAGAGTGATAATTTGTTAAAGACCAGGATAGGTTACCAAGAGAGAGAGAATTTGTTATAACCAGGTCAAAGCACTCTTTTTTTCTGGGTCACCCCCTGGGGACATGGAAATAGCTTTGTTATACAGAAGTCTTTTTGCATGTGGTGATAGTTCATTGTAGAACTTTCTTTTCAGAGGGTGTGCCTTAAATATGTTTGTTTCCTGTCTTCCATTAACTTGGAGTATAAAATAAACCTAAGCTCCATAATACTTGGGAAGGAGGCAAGAGATGTTTTATTGGCTGGTGTTGAATGCTTTCTTATATTTCAAAGCTCAGAGTTGGTGCTCTGTTGTAAGAAAAGCCTCATCAATATTGCCCACAACCATTTATTTCCCTAAAAGATCATTTAAAGGGGCTCTTGACATCCGTATTTCTTTGCTTTACAAAAGATAGGATCCAATGAATTCTAATAAAGTCTAGGGTAGATACCATAGTAAAGTACATATATTTTTCTTCCTCATTTCCATGTATCTATTCTTAGTTGATAATTTTAGGGCAATGTTGGCCAGGCTGAAGAAAAGCAAATCTAAAAAAAGATGAGTGATATTCAGTTCCCAGATATTATACATTTTGAAAGCAGTGTTAACTAGTGAATTTAATCAATTAGTTCCAGTTGGCATATTTACCTTCTTGTTTCTAAGGATGCTTCCAAAGGCTTGCTTCCCAAGTTCCCTTGAAAGGCATGTAGTTATTCAAGATTAGGCTTTGCATTTCAGACAACCAGAGGAGCACTTTGGAAAATCTTTTTCGGATTTATAAAATGTTTATATGAATAATATCTGTTGAATAGGTTTTGGTGCCCTTATAAACCTATGGGGAGTTTTCTCATATATTAAGCACATTAAAAAACACTTTAGAAGTATATCATGAGAAGATAATAGGGATCATGATTCAGTTGCTTTGTAATGTGACAGTCACACAGATCTCTGATGTCTGAGTGACTGTATAGAGTGACACAGCTGATGAGTTAGGTTTACTTCTTTGTGACCTGAAGTAAAACAAACCTTCAAGTGAAGTTGGGCAAATGAAATGTTTTAGAAAAATAAGTGGATTGTGTTTGGAATCCTTGGTAGTATATTATTTTGTTAATGTATCTTGGTTTTCTGTTAGTGAATTATTTTGGTAATGTGTAGTCTTCACCTTATAGTCAGCCAAGTCCTTGGATACCCAAAACAGCCTGACTCAGGAGATTGGGCCAGACATTATAAAGTCAGTGTGTCTTTACTCAAAGCTAATCAGCTACTCTCCCTTAGCTAGATTCAAAAGGTCATTTCTGATGTTATATTATACAATTTACCTTGTGCCCTTTTATTAGGATAAATATTTGAGAATGGGAGGTAATCAAATAAATTATGGGCCAAATGGGAACATGTCTTAAAACCCCACCAACATTTTTGTGTCAAAATGCAATTAAGCCCAAAATAAGAATCTTTTGTGAAAAGCAAGTTAATGCTAAAAACTGATTTAATACTTTTAAATGTAGATAATATGAGTCTGAATTAATTTAAGAATAATGACTTAAGGCCAGTAGATATTTGTGTAGATTATGTACTAAAACTGACCCTTATAAAACACTTGTATTAGTCAGATCAGAGTTTCCATCTATGATCATATCAGTATTTCCATTTGATTTTAGGAATTTGAAAATTGGCTGTAAAAATGTGCTTCAGGTAAAACTTGAAGATAAGCATCAGGGGGCATGTTTTTTTTGGTGACTGTCTCTGGGAAAAGTAAGTATGTGAAATGATGCAGAAAATCCATCTAGACAGTTAGGGACTGGCATTTTCTTCAGAGGGAGAAGAGAGTATAGAGAAAACTTTTCTGTGAGCGTCTTCCTGCTCCCTCTTCTTTGTCACAAGAAGGTGACTTCTCATGTTATCTTTTACTTTTACTTGAATGCAAATAACTTTTTGCAGTGAAAATATATTTTAAGATCTTTTCTCAGTGGTCTTGAATAAAAATTTGGCTGGTTTCAAAGAATGTTACAGAAGCCCATGGGCAAGATCACAGTTATAATTCTGGCATACTTGGCCATAGTTGGGAGTTCTGATTTAATACCAGAGAAGATGAAAGATTTAAGGAAGTCTGTGTCTCCCACTTTAATGTCTCTCCCGGTTTCACTTGGGTACTTGACCCAATTGACATCAGTGAGTCTTAACCCAGAATGGGGTTACCTTTCTCATTGCTTTTTTTCTCTCAGAATTGAAACTTTCATTCCATATTACATTCTGATCACTTCTGCTTTGCTCAGTGTACAGCCAATGAATTGGAAATGAGTGTTAACACTTCTTAATTTTTTTTCTTTGTGATCTTTTTATCCTCATAGCTATCACGGTAGTCCATACCCAGAGTGTAACACATACCCACAGCTGCTAATTGGCCGCCTCCTATAGTCCTGTACATTTTGATTGGTCTAAATTTCTTTATGCTCACTCCGCTGTTTAAGAACTTCTGTAATGACCCTCTCCCCAACGTAACATTGACCCATTCATCTAGAATTTAAATGGGATAGAAGCTTTGAAACCTCAGCCTTATCACCAATCACAAACCTGATGTGAATCTTCTACCCTGGTTCATGTAAGGGCTCCCAAACACATATGCCTATGCTCTTTGTCATTACTCAGAACATCCTCCTATTCTGATTCATCAGTTTATTTTTTAAAAGTATGTATGTATGTATGTATGTGAGAGCGCGCCTGTGCAAGAGAGCACACGAGCAGGGGGAGCTGCAGAGGGAGAGGGAGAAGCAGACTCCTCACTGAGCAGGGAGCCCAGTGCAGGGCTGGATCCCAGGATGGTACCATGATTTGAGGTGAAGGCAGCTGCTCAGCTGACTGAGCCACCCAAGTGGCCCTGTCACGGTTTATTTTTTATTGAAGTTTGAACTCAAATCTTCCTATCCACCCTGAACTCTCAAAGAAAGCTTTCCCTGACACTCTAATCCACCATCATTTCTAATCTCGGAATCTAAATTATTTTTCATTTTTTCTCTGTGGTTCCTATCTTTCAATTTCATTTGATACTCAGAAGGACTAAATCATTATATGGACTATGGATTTGGTAATAGTGGACCGATATTAATAGGACTGACAGTAGCAAAGTATATCAAACTTCTTAACACTGTCACAAATCCAGACAAGGTCAGGAGTTGTTGCCTTCCTACACTGTGGTACTTGAGGCTTTCTCCTCTCATAATGGATTGATGTTTAGTCATTTTCTCAGGGTCTGGTACAAACAGGTCAACAAACATTATGAGATAATTAACAGTTAAAATAGCTGCTGTTTACTGAGCACTAGCTCTATGGTAATTGTCTTTCAGTCATTGTTTAACAGCCTCTTAAGGAAGATATTAATATCTGCTTTGCAGAGAGAGTCTGCAGTTCAGAGGGGTTAAGTAATTTGACTAACGTCACATGCCTAGTAATTGATAGAGGGGGAGTTCAAGCCATTTTCTGACTGGTAATTGTGTTATGCTGAACTGTCTAGTTTTGTGTAGGTGTGTACAACTTATTATTGTTAGTTCCAGATAGGAATGAGTTCTGAGGCTCAGAATGAGAGGCTGGGCCTGCTGCTGCTGTTCCACCTGTTGTGTAGTGAAACATGAAATTCAGTTTCCGGCTTTCATTTGGTATCTTTTCTGAGCACTGGGTGCACGCTCAGTTTATAAAAGCCCCACAGTTCTTCAAGTCCATAATTAAACTCCAGGTTTGTAATTTTTCTTTGCTATGGAAAGCCTTGCAGTTGTGACTCTTTAGTTTCACCTGGGAAATGGTTAGATTATAGACGTTTCTGATTTAATGAGCAGGTTTCACGTTAAATGTTGCCTGATTCTGAATCTCTTATCAAGGTGGAGACTGTTCCAAGAACAGAGACTATTAAGGACAAGGAAGCTGATTTCCTTCAAGTTAGTTCCTATATGAAAAGTTTAATTATGTATAGTGAAATGAGTTTTAAGAATGAGGTGATTGTGTAAAATTAAATCACTTGGTTTTAAAAAAGCAAGATACTAAGACCTAAAGAAAAACACTGCTGTTTGCTTCTTATACACAGATGACTTCCGTAGTGTGAAATAAACTTTAAGTATTTTAAAAGGCAGAAAAATAAATACAATAGACTAATTGCTAAATGAGAGCATCCTGGGGACTTGATCGCTTAAGTTACGACGTTGCTACACATGAAAAGTAGGGACGAAGCCACAGATGGACTAGATCTTTTTGTGTTGGGTTGAATGAGACTTTTGATATCTCAGCCATACTGAATAAAGTTAAATTTCTCTCCTTCGTATCTTTTTGTTGCTGTTACTTATTTTTACTTATTTATTTGAACTGTAGCTAGAGTTAGAAAAGGTTTCCTGGGATTAGGAAGTGTAATTATTTAGGCAGCAAAAAGTTGTTTTAGAAATTTTACTATCATTAGGAGGAAGCTTTAAAAGGCTGGAATTCCATTGTCTTGTAAGAAGTAAGAAATATTTATTGATTCCCAAATGGAGCTGAAAAAAACCTTTCCTCTTTTAGAAAGTTGTGAATGACCCAGCGAGAGCTCTAGTAAGCTTTACTGAACCAAGCTGCTAATAGTTATTTAATGTTATTCTTCAGTGTGAAAGAATCTCCCTAGATTTTCCTTTTAATCTCTTTGAATTGCAGGCTCATAAACCTCTCTGATGAGTCCTGCCAGTGTTTTCTTAGATCCCACCGTTGAGACAAAGGAGCCACAGAATTCTTTCACCTCTTGTTGTCAGACAAATCCAATAGAACACAAGGTCAGAAGGGCCTGTACTTCTAAAGGTTGAAAGATTCTTTTCCAAGTAACCACGTAAATTATTTGATTTTATCATTATATTCCTCAGGAATCTCTCTTTATAATGCATTGCTTTCTATATGTAAATAAATTTGGATCTTTTTCTCGCCTCCATATTTGCCTAAGCTTTGAGTACAGCGCAGGGTATGAATGAACATGCCCACCTTAGGAAAGGCTGAGCCCCATTTACTTCAAAAGAACTAGGAATCATGTAGTGTAATTGGACTTAAGATAGAGTGCCCAAGTGCCACGCATTGCATTTTCTTTCCAAATGGCTGGGTTTGTGTGTTTTTAAGTTGTTACCATTTTGGGGCTAAGATTCCAGATTTAAATCTTGTATCTCTTCTTTTAATTAAATCACTTTCTAAGTCAGTGTATGTTTTCTCAACATTTTTACTAGTGTCATGTTAACAGGAAAACTCTGAGATAGAATTTACATTTTTGGATACCTATTGAAATAATTTCATTGTAATGAGCAAAAATATTTATAATATGTAATACTCGAAAGAAAAGAAACTTCTCTATTTTGCAGATGCCATGCCTGATTAGTAGACAATTATCAAAGCTAATTACTGGGTTCCTGTGCGTTACTTTACAGGCTAGGGAGGAATTAGGTTTTCTAATTATAACTACAATGGTGGACAAGCAGAGATCATTGTTTAAAAAGAGAAAAAAAAAACATTGATTTGTTTGTGCTCCTTCCTTGTAATCGTAGTTAGGGGGGAAGTTGCTGTTGCCCCATTCCCTGGACACCTGCCTCTCAACAAAGGCTCGTGGTCACCTCCCCACCCCCTACATTTAGATTCACCTTTTACTTGTATGTAACCCCTCTGCTCATTATACACTTCTACAGGGATCCAATTTTCCTTGAGTTAATCACCCCCAGCCTTTTTCAGAAGTTGTTAGATTACTGTCTTTTCAAGGAATACACACTTTCTTAGGAGGCTTTTAACTTCTTTCCCCTAACTTTTGTTTCCTTATTTCTATTAAAAAGTGTAGCTCTTGGGGCCTCAGCACACTACCTTTAAAACTTTTTGTTGAAATGTATCATACATGCAGAAAAGTGCGTCAATCCTAAGTGTCCAGCTTGATGGATTTTCACAATAAACCCACATATCTAACAGCACCCAGAAGGCCCCCTGTGACTCCCTGTAGTCACTGTTTCCTCCCACACCCAACCCCACAGTGTCACACAACAACTTGGTAGTTTTGGCTGTTATATTTCATATAATGGGGGATCGGATAGTGTGTTCTCTTTTGTGTCAGATAGGACTTTAAAGCCAGAATCCCCACAGAAACTTGGACTGTTGTGTCCGCATAATATTAAATAATCAGATCAAATATATAGATGTTTAGACAGCCACAGAACATGAGAATATTTTTAAACATAATTCTTTTAACTCTGACCTTGGGCAGAGTACTAAAACCATTTTTGCACTGTTTTCCCTCTTACTATGAGATATCATCTCAGTTGACCTGTCAACAATAGGTAGCTAGTCTAAAGTTATTGTACATAAAGAAGAAAAAATAAAAAAAATGTAAAGGCCACTTTTTTTGAGGAGGTGGAATAATAGAAAGGGGTTCCATGTGAAGTAGTAACTAGGTGAGCATGACAGTAGCTTCCTAGTAGAGAAGCACAGCAATATGAAGCTGACTTCCTTGGCAGTTATCTTTGCCAGTTATTTCTCATTTATTATTTTCAAATAGAAATAGCATAATAGACATATATGAATGAGTTGTCTTTTTGTGTAATTGCTGTATTGCAGGTGTTCAAGATAGGTTAGATTAAGGCTTATTCATTTTGTCATTACCTCTGATTTGCTTTAATTGATTTCAGAATTACTTAAGATATCGATCAGATACCCGGGAATAAGCCAACTTTCACTGTAAATTATTTACATCTGTTTTTTCCCTAGCTACAGTCTGTTAAGTGCCAATTACCCCCATTTCTAAATCTAAAACAGTGTTTCATTTCCCCATTCAAGCAAACTTACCTTCATCATCCTAAGACATTGAAACATAGGATTTTTTTTTCCCTAACCATGGGACTTTTAGGGAAAATTTTTAAAAAACTAAAATATTGAATAACCTACAACCAAGTGTGCTTTATATAGAATGTGGAAATTGTTTTGTTCAGAAATTACTTCGCATACTGATACAGTCTGCATAAGCTCTTCAGTGGGCACACAGGGATGGAGGAACTGCCCCCGAACACTGGGCAGAGTCTTTACTCTTTGGATTTTAGGGTCAGTTTAATAGACTGTTGGTACCCAGGAAATACGAAGTGATCTAATATTTGACATACTTAATAGAAAACCCCAGTGAGTTCAAAATATTGTATAATTTTTTCATCTATTTTAAAATTGTGTAACTCACCAATAAATTTTGAACAGGCAGTTATTAAATATAATTAAATTGTAGGCATTCACACAACGGAACAAAGGAAAGCATTCTCAGCAAGTGAACAAGAGACTAGTGAGACAGCTAAAGAAAATTTCATTGGGGTGAGGGGTGGATTTTAGTAGTTTCTTTTAAGCATCGACTTCTAGAAGAACAATACAAGCACACATGAAGTATAGCATGCCTTTAAAAACAAAGACAAGTGCTTATCTGTAGTGCTTTCTTTGTCCCAAAGTATACTGGTTTTAAGGAAGACTATATGCTTCTACTACCTGAACTATATATACTCTGACTCAATTTAGGTAGAATTCCAGGCTCTTTTGGACCTTCTACCTGTAGGGAAAACTATGGTCTAGGCAATAGCAACAGAACATCAACACAGTACAGTTGTATTATGTGGTTATTGAGACCTTTGCCAGTAAGTCTTTAAGTTACTTATTCCTCTGCTTGCAAGCAGTTAAAACTCAGATGACTAGTAGCCCCTTCTAAAAGGCTTATCTCCAAATACTTCAGCATATGAATTTGGGAATGGGGACACAATTTAGTCCATAACAACCTTTCTGAAGCAGCTAAGAGATAACTCATTATAACTAAGGTATCTTTCTAATGTTAGAAAGCTAGTAAAATACTACAACTCAGGTGCAAATACAGTTATTTTTGCCCAACTCCATCCTGCCTTCCTTGGTTACAGGCATAATTTATCTGGCAAAAAAAATTCCTCTCTCTCTCACAAAAATAGGGGTTACTAGTTAATCACAGGGAATCATCAAAACCACCTTCATGATTTTTGTATGTTGCATATTCGTGGAAAGTGAGATAGTTTTGACTGTTGAAGTTCCTAAGAAGTGGACTACAAGTCAGCCTTAAAACTGCTGTCAAAAGTAGTAAACTGAGTTTTTAAATGGTAAGTAAATTACAAGTGTAGTCACTGGGCTGCAGTTGCCTTTTCAGTATTCTTCATGGTTATAATTAAAGTGTCAAATTAAGTGTCTCATTTTATATTTTACAGAAGACGATCTAAGAAATATGGGACCAGTAGATGCTCAAGTATATCTTGAAGAAATGTGTTGGAACGAAGGTTGGGATTATTTGTCTTGACTACAGTAAAGAAAAATATTAGAGATTTTCTTTAAGAAAAACTCATAGGATATTTGGAAATCTTCAAAAATAGTAATAGCTTGGCTTTCTATATTATACATACGTGGGTAGTTTTAGAAATATTTTTTTCATTCTAAACTTCAATTATTGATGTCCCCCTGCATGACTCATTTCCAGTTTTTTTTTTTTTTTCTAGTCTAATTAGATGTTAGGTAATAAGGATTTCATGAGGTTTTCTTTTTTAAATTACTTTGGGTTTTGGTTCACTTTCCATCTGTGTAATAGAGTGAGAGAAAGCACGTGAGAGTGAGTATGTGGGGAGGGAGAGGGACAAGCAGACTCTGTGCTGAGCCAGAAGCAGGGGCTGGATCTCAAGACCCTGAGATCAGGACCTGAGCTGAAATCAAGAGTCAGACACATTTTAACCAACTGAGCCATCCAGGCACCCTTTGTTACTAGAATTTTACAACTTACATCTTAATTTCTCCACTCTTCTGAATTGCTCTGGTTGGACACTTCTTCTAAATAGAACCCATGAATACCACACATCCATGTTTCTCTGGGAAATGAAGAAAATCTTACTATTTTCTAGAATTTTTATATACTTTAGCTATTTATTCAGCCTGGGGTAAAAATTCCCTAGGGGTTTATAAAAAAAAAAAATTCTATGAATGAGTGTGGGTAGGTAGAAGATAAACAGCCCATCCTTCCTGAAACCAAATTTACTAGAATATTTTCTTTATGGCAAATTTTTAACTTGGTGCTTTTAGGAAGGTGAGTCATAGGCTATTGACTTAGGAGGAGAATCACGTTTTTGCTTATGGGTCACTCAGCTTCTAAACTGAAATGAAATCCTAGAATGTAAATTCTTATTTGCAGTGAATGATTGAGAAACTTGAGGCTTTGTGTAATTGGGTTTAATAGTTTCATCAGAGGAAACAAGAGAACTGCTATGAAAATAGAAAATACCAGTGGCATAGTAAGCTTTTGAAAGGCTTCTAGTTCATGAAGGGGACAGACTAGAATATAACATGTCATTTCTCAAGGTGACCTGCCCAACTAAATATATTTTTTTAAAATATAGTATTGTTGCCTCATAAACTCGTATCATGTGTGTTTAATCTCTTCTTAGACAAATTAGTTTTTTCTGTAGTTGATTCAATTAATATATTTTGTTTCCTAATGACTCCTGATATGAAAATAGCCAAAATGGTTTTTGCATTTTTTCCTTCAGTAGCCTTTTAAAAATATAAATAAGATTTTAAATTCATGTGGATTCGTGGTTTAAGCTTCTATTGAGTTAGCAAATACAATGAGCTTTTTGATCAAGTGAATAAAACAAGATATTGAAGGAAATGTACAACATGAAATCGTCAGGTTATAAATGTGTTACTGCCCTTGGGATTTCCTTAAGTAAACCTGACAGTGAAGATATAGAAGAATCCTAATCACAGCCAGTAAATTGGTTCTTAGAAGCTAGAGTTAATCTGAAAAGTATAGGACATCCTTAGATGCTTAATTAAGACTTTTTTATAAAATGGAAATAAGCCTTATTCTTGTGAGAGAAAATACTGAGCAGCGAACAGCTGCATGAAGCCATTATTTCTGCAGGGATATTTACAAAATAGTAGTAAGTTTTGCGATTGAATTTGCAGTTTTGAATTATTCTTTGAAATTGAAAAGAGCGGTCTTGGCAGATGAAAATTCAAGAAAAAGTGCAATCAACTGGACAAATAAAAAATAGTTTGAAGATTCTTTCGTAGCCATTTCCAGAATAATCTTGGAAAGTAAAGATCCAGAGCAGGAGAAAAGTGAATGAAACCCTACATGATAGACATAGCCAAATTACCATCTTCTTGATTCAAGGACAGTATGAAACAATGCATTTTATTATGCTTAAAAGGCATCCCTGAAGAACTGTTGAGTGGTTAACCTTTCCCCTTAGAGTTAGTCTGTTTTACAACTTGGTTATTTTGTCTTGAGTGTATTTAAAATGATTTCTGTGAAGCTATCACTTTGTTAAGTGATAGAATAATAGAAGAAGCAACGTAACAAGATGTGAATTTTTAGTGAGCATTAACATTTGGAATAATCTATGACAAAACTCCACAGTAGCCCATGGTGGCCTCTGCATCATTTACTGAGCACATGTCACCTCAAATTGTTTCTCAGTGTTCACTGAGGTGGTAAAAAAACAAGAGGGAGATTTAGCTTAAGAAAACCAATGGTTAGAATATGTACATTTTTAGACAATAATAAAACGATTCACTTTTGAAAGCATCCTCTACTATAATATATATGATTGGCTCAGACAGGAAAGATGTTACTTAGCATTTTAAAATTAAAGCTTAAATTATTTTTCTTTATGGGCAAAAAAGGCATTGTAATGAAAAATAAGAAAGATTGGTTGAATGAATTACTTCCTTACTGGTAAAAGAAACATGTAAAGTTGGCTTGTTAATTTTTCCAAAGGTGAATTTGATTAGAGAACAAATATAAAGCAGTTGAATTTTTTTTTTAGTGACATATGATGAAATCTGAGTGTTAAAAAATGAAGTTTGAGAACTGAATGAAGATATTTGATGTATCTCTAATAAAAAGTTATGACTGTAGTACAGTAAGGTGATCAGGACTTTTCTTTGATAGTCACTTCATAGTGCCAGAAATGGAATGACCAGTGGATCAGAGATTGTTTCAAAAGGACATGAGCATTTCAGCTTCCCAAGAAGATAGTAGACTTACTAATTTCCACCATAAGTAGGCTAAATGTTGTGCCATAATCCCTTCTATTGGGCATCTCACTTAATGGAAATAGTTATACTAGAACAGAGTATTTAAATGTTGAATGTGATAAACAGTTAAATTAGAGTTTTCTCTAAAAGAATATACTCTAGGCAAAAGCATTTTGCCTTACAGGAAAACATGTAGGGCTGTTTGTCTCTTTCCTTCACAGTAGTATTTTGGACGAATACATTGTTGAGAGGAATGTAAAATTTATATGGATTTTGGACGAATACATTGTTGAGAGGAATATAAAATTTATATGGATCTATAGAAAACAGTAGACTTTAAGGAAATGTCTTGGGTCGCTTCTGAGTATCTGTTCTCCTCAAGATCTTTAGGCTGTTGATTCATAGCTTTAGTCCTCTACAGAACAAGATTCTTTGGTACATAATTTTTAGAAACACTGCCCCATACAAGAAGTTTTTTAGGTTCTCATTTAAATATGTTTTATACTTACTGAATGTCTTTCTGTTTTGCAGTTTCTAAGAGATGAACTGCATTTTCAACACCTTTTTAAAAATGTTACTTAGAAGCATTGGAGGCATTATTTTGGTCTTTTTTTTTTTTTTTTTTAAACAGATGATCACTCTTTTTCTCTGAGTTGCCGATGTGGTGGAAAATACAGTGTTTCCAAGGATGAAGCAGAAGAAGTTACCCTGATTTCTTGTGATACATGTTCACTAATTATAGAACTCCTTCATTATGGCTGAAATTGTTCACTAAGTGGGATCCTTTAACTGTGTATTCAGACACATTGAAGAGAGCCCATTCAAGTAAATGTATAAAGCTGATAAAAAAGGAGGATTCTTTTTTTTTGTCAGCTCTTTTATTTGTAGACAAAGTATAAGACTGTCAAGCAAGGGCCACCCCAGATTAATAGAAAATTAATTTAGTTATTTATATGTATTTATAATTTATATTTATAAATCAGCCCAAAAGGGACTTGAATTATAAATTATATTTTGTGAATTCCCGTTTGAGAACTTTGTTATTTGGTCCATTTTTCTCCTTGGTACAAAAATAAGAATTTTCCTTTTCTTTAAGCATGTCCCCTCTTGTAATGGGTCACAGTATCATCATGTTCCTTTATAGTTAGTAAGTTTCTGAAGTAACAGGACATTTCTAGCTGCTAAAGTCATGGGCGTATTGTACAAGTATCTCAAAGTCTCAGGTCATTAGGAGTAAATTAGAATCTTTGTTGAGTATCCTATCAGCCTAGTTCTCCCATAATAAGGGCTAGATATGGATATTCATGAAGTTATTTCAAAGTTAATAAAGAAGGTAAAGTGGCAACTACCAAAAGGATAGCTTTGGAGTCAAGAGTCAAAACACTTGACTCCAGTTCTGGCACTGTATGTCCAGATTCTTTGTGTGGCTATGTTAAAGTGAGTAAGGCTTGAACACTCTCATCTGCTACTTTAAATGTAACTGAGGAAATGGTAGCTTTTAAAAAATTGTTTTTTTAAAGGTTTTATTTATTTATTCATGAGGGACACACAGAGAGGCAGAGACATAGGCAGAGGGAGAAGCAGGTTTCGTGCTGGAAGCCCGATGTGGGACTTGATCCAGGAACCGCAGGATCGCACCCTGAGCCTAAGGCAGACGCTCAACCACTGAGCCACCCGGGTGTCCCCCCAAAAAATAGTTTGAAATATGAATTACTTTCCTTTTTATTGCAAAGTACTAATTATTAATTCTTGTATTTATGAATAAGGACCCACTGTGTTATTGGTATGATCAAATGGATATGTATAATGTTATTATAATGGACTAACGATTTTATTTTTCTCTATATTTGATACTCTATGTACAGCATAAGTCAGAACTCATTAAAAAAAGGAAGAATCCTTTATGGGATCACTGGAACTTTATTACTTAATTTCAAATGAGTGAACCAAACATGTGACTAAACAGCTTTTTATTAGGTCGAACTCATGGTATTTACCATTGTTTTGTACTTACAAGACTGGTTACTACTCTGACTTGTAAATGTAGCAAAAGTACAAGGCATATTCAAGAAAAGATGACTCATAGCTATAAAACCAAAAATTCAAAAGTGAGGTTGTCATCCAGGTTTTTTCCTTAAAAATCTTTTTATATCACAAAATATAGATAACTTATTTTGGATTACATTTTTATCCATCTATTTGGAACTAATAGAGCTTGTGGTTTGTGTCGCTTATTCTTTACATTTAACAATTAAAAATGACTAAAACTAAATAGCAAATAGTTTATTAGTAAGTACATGGTTTCAGTGGCAATAATAAATTCACTTGAATAGGAGAGAATAGTCAAAAGAATAAATGCTAATCATCAGAAAATCTGTGGCCATTAGGACTGTCACGTAGAAATCCAAAATCACTCAGAGGCCAAATCTGTAAAATTAAAATGTGATTGAAGACAATTAATGAAAGTTTTGTATCCTCATCATATTCCCCTTTTTTATTCAACCCTTTTCTCTATGCCATATAATTAAACACTTTCTCCTTATTTTCCTTATTTTTTAGTCAAGAACAAATTCTCTATATCAAAATAAGACTTTAGAAAGTAAACTTGTATATGTATGTATTTAAACTCCAAAGTATGGAACACTGATGTTCTACAAGAAATTATGTATGTGTGGTATATGAATATGTAGGAGTATGTGTGTCTGTGTTTTCTTTTACTACCCTCAAAATGAAGTATAAACCTAAGTATTTGAATATAATATCTGAGTATGTGCAAAGAATCCTGCAAATTATCTGACAGCCCCAGGTATTCATGTGTTTTTCTTCTTATTGCTTGTGGCGAAAAGGAGGAGCCAGTGAAAATAATCATCTGTCCTAACAGTCCTACATTTATTGTAACAATGGTAAGTCCATTACTCAATGTACTTCACTGGGATATTCCTGTTTAACAGTGTTGTTTGACTACACTGCTCTTCCGCAAATATATATTAATATATGCCTGAGATGTGAATATAGTTGGAAAAATTGTATGAGAAAGAATTGAATTCTAGACTACACTGCTCTTCCGCAAATATATATTAATATATGCCTGAGATGTGAATATAGTTGGAAAAATTGTATGAGAAAGAATTGAATTCTAGAGATTTAAATTAAAGGCTTCTTATAGCTAAGACAGATTGAACTTTATTATTCAAACAAAAAAATTACTCTTAATTACTTGTCTCAGTGGGGAAAAGGGTAATGTTTACAGCTGTGAATGAAGGCCAGCATGTCCATAAAATGCAGTCACTGCAACAGTTAAGTCCACTGACAGCCTGAAAATTTCAAAATTCATTTAGATATTGTTTCTTTTTTTCCCAGCTCAGAGAAGAAAACCTTGTGTTTTAAGCAGAAAATAATACCTTGAAAAAGATACGTCCTCTTATTAGTCCATATGGAATAGGTCCATAATACCTGGAATCTGTAGAATTCTGTAGATTATCACCTTCTAACCAAACATGACCTGTCGGCACCTAGAATTAGAGAAAGCAGCCCCTTTAAAAAAAGAAAAAACAAACAAATTTGGGGACTATAAATAAAAAAGCATGTCTTCTGATCATAGGGAGAAATATCGTAGAGCTCTTATTTATAAAATACATACCCTATGATTTGTATTTTTGCTTTTGTTTCTTGTACAATAAAATATATTTACCAAATATTAGTAAAGTTTTCAGTATTTTAAAAGACCTATCTTTTTTTGCCACATGGTTCGCAAACATTAATTTGTTACACAAACCCCAAACTGAGGTTATAAGAGATCAAAACAGTGTGACAGGGTCATTAATTTAATAGACTTCAAAAGAGGTCATTAGGATGCTGACTGAAAATGTGCCCTCCTGTCTCTAGAACAGCAGAAGCAGGGCAGCCACTCACTCAGCAACATCCTGGGGCCAGTACCAAGGCCAGACCTATTAGAGTGCTCGTGATGAACTAAATGGTAATTGATTGTGACATCAATTACAAATAATCTCATCATTTTATTGGAGTGGGCTTGTCAGAATTCTAATTAAGATCCCTGTTCTGCCTTTGTACAGGCCATATCTTCAGTGCATTATACTTCAATAATGACCATCAGGAACTAGAAGGGCCTATTATAAAATCATCAGTTGTAAAATTAATGATGGTGACCTTCTACTAAATTGAAAGATCCTATCTCCTATGTGTCCTATGTATAAACTGATAAATAACGTGTTTACGTTTTTATTCAACATCAACCATAAGAGTATTTAGAACATGCTACTTTAAAAAGATGCACTCTGTGATATGAAACATTTGTCCATTAATCTGTTCCATATACACCTAACAAATTACTCTGCAGCAATAATCCTTAAAGTAGCATTTTACAAGTTATCTTACAGTTTTTGTTACGTAAGTTGAATTACTGAACAGACCAAAATGATCTACTGTGAAGGAATTTATTTTCACTTTTCTTTTAACTGGCTATTATTTGGGGACCTTAGTGAAGAAAAATACTCCTACTGGGTTAACTAAGAAATGACTGCAGTTTTACAAAATGTTCAAAACTATTTCTTTTTAAAGACTTGATATTTTAGAGTAGTTTTAGGTTCACAGCATGACTGAGAGGAGGGTATGGAGATTTCCCACCAATCTCCTGCCCCCACACATGCATAACCTCCCCCACTCTTAACATCCCCTACCACAGTGTATATTCATTATACTTGCTGAACCCACATCAACATCATAATTATTCAAAGTCCAAAGTTAACTTTAGGGTTCACTCTTGGTGTTGTAAATTCTATGGGTTTGGATAAATGTATAACATGTATCCATCATTATAGTATCAGAGTATCTTCATTGCCCTAAAAATCCTGTGTGATGTACCTGTTATTCATGTCTCAAGACCCTCATAACCCCCCCCCAATATTACCTTCTACAAAAACAAATGTATATAAGCATGTAAAATCCGAATTTCTTTCTTTTTTTTAAAGATGTATTTATTTATTCATGAGAGACACAGAGAGAGAGGCAGAGACACAGGCAGAGGGAGAAGCAGGCTCCATGCAGGGTCTCCAGGATCCCGCCCTGGGCTGCAGGCGGCGCTAAACTGCTGAGCCACCTGGGCTGCCCATCCTTTTTTTTTTATTTTTTTTTTTATTTTATTTTTTTTAATTTTTTTATTTATTTATGATAGTCACAGAGAGAGAGAGAGAGAGAGGCGCAGAGACACAGGCAGAGGGAGAAGCAGGCTCCATGCACCGAGAGCCCGACGTGGGATTCGATCCCGGGTCTCCAGGATCGCGCCCTGGGCCAAAGGCAGGCACCAAACCGCTGCGCCACCCAGGGATCCCCATCCTTTTTTTTTTAAATCCGAATTTCACTTTACATTAGAGACTATATAATTTTGGAATTTCTTATGTAGAAATATTTGCCCAAAAAAAATCAATTATTTTCATTTAGATATACTTAAATGTTAAATCTATTTGTAGGGAAAGAACTTAAGTTTCCTGAAAA